>NC_054507.1:2797970-3097970 GCF_017639515.1 Carcharodon carcharias | reverse complement strand
CACAGAGGTACAGTTCCACACACACTGACTTTCAGTGGGCTACAGTTCCACACACAATGACTCTCACTTGGGTACAGTTACAAACACACTGACTTTCACTGGGGTACAGTTCCTCACACACTGACGTTCACAGGGGTACAGTTCCACACACACTGACTTTCACCGGTGTACAGTTCCACACAAACTGACTCTCACGTGGGTACAGTTCCACACACCCTGACTTTCAACGGGGTTCAGTTCAACACACACTAACTCTCACTTGGGTACAGTTCCGCACACACTGACTTTCACCAGGGTTCAGTTCCACACACACTGACTTTCACTGGGGTACAGTTTCACACACTCTGACATTCACTGGTGTACAGTTACACACACACTGACTTTCACAGGGGTTCAGTTCAACACACACTGACTCTCCCTTGGGGACAGATCTGCACACACCGACTTTCACTGGGGTTCAGTTACACACACATTGACTTTCGCTGGGGTACAGCTCCACTCACACTGACTTTCACCGGGGTACAGTTCCACAAACACTGACTTTCACAGGGGTACAGTTCCACACACTTTGACTTTCACAAGGGTTCAGTTCCACACACACTGACTTTCTCAGGGGTACAGTTAAACACACACAGACATTCACCGGGGTTCAGTTCCACACACACTGACTCTCACTTGGGTAAAGTTCCACACACACTGACTTTCACCGCGGTTCAGTTCCACACACACTGACTTTCACAGGGGCACATTTACATGCACACAGACATTCACCGGGGTACAGTTCCACACACACTGACTTTCACCGGGGTACATTTCCACAAACACTGACTTCCACCGGGGTCAGTTCCACACACACTGACGTTCACCGGGGTTCAGTTTCAAACGCACTGACTCTCACCGGAGTACAGGTGCACACACACTGACTTTCACCAGGGTACAGTTACACACACACTGACTCTCACCGGGGTACAGTTCCACACACATTGACTCTCACCGCGGTACAGTGCCACACACACTGACTCTCACTTTGGTATAGTTCCACACACAATAACTTTCATCAGGGTACAGTTCCACACACACTGACTTTCACCGGTGTACTTTTCCACACACATTGACTTTCACCGGGGTACAGTTCCACACACACTGAATTTCACCGGGGTACAGTTACACACACTCTGACTTTCACCAGGGTACAGTTCCACATACGCTGACTTTACCGGGGTACAGTTACACACACACTGACTGTCACCCGAGTACAGTTACACACACACTTACTTTCACCGGGGAAAAGCTCCACTCACCCTGACTTTCACCGGGGTACAGTTCCACAAACACTGACTTTCACCGGGGTACAGTTCCACACACACTGACTTTCTCCGGGGTACAGTTCCACACACACTGACTTTCACCGGGGTACAGTTCCACAAACACTGACTTTCACCGGGGTACAGTTCCACACACATTGACTTTCATAGGGGTTCAGTTCCACACACACTGACTGTCACCGGGGATCAGTCCCACACACACTGACTCTCACTTGGGTACAGTTCCACACACACTGACTTTCACCGGGGTACAGTTCCAAACACACTGACGTTCACAGAGGTACAGTTCCACACACACTGACTTTCAATGGGGTACAGTTCCACACACACTGACTCTCACTTGGGTACAGTTACAAAAACACTGACTTTCACCGGGGTACAGTTCCTCACACTCTGACGTTCACAGTTGTACAGTTCCACACACACTGACTTTCACCGGTGTACAGTTCCACACACACTGACTCTCACGTGGGTACAGTTCCACGCACCCTGACTTTCACCGGAGTTCAGTTAAAACACTCACTGACTCTCACTTGGGTACAGTTCAACACACACTGACTTTCACCGGTGTACAGTTACACACACACTGCCTTTCACCGGGGTACAGTTCCACACACATTGACTTTCACCTGGGTACAGTTCCACACACACTGACTTTCACCAGGGTACAGTTCCACACACACTGACGTTCAACGGGGAACAGTTCCACCCACACTGACTTTCATCGTGTAGAGTTACACACACACTGAATTTCACCAGGGTACAGTTCCACACACACTGACTCTCACAGGTGTTCATTTCCTCACACACTGGCTTTCACAGGGGTACAGATACACATACACAGACTGTCTCCGGGTTACAGTTCCACTCACAATGACTTTCACAGGGGTACAGTTCCACACACAATGACTTTCACCGGTGTATAGTTACACACGCACTGACTCTCACATGGGTAAAGTTCCACACACCCTGACTTTCACCGGGGTTCAGTTCAACACACACTGACTCTCACTTAGGTAAAGTTCCACACACACTGACTTTCACCGGGGTTCTGTTCCACACACACTGACTTTCACCGGGGTTCAGTTCCACACACACTGACTTTCACCGGGGTTCAGTTCCACACACACTGACTTTCACCTGGGTACAGTTCCACAAACCCTGACTTTCACCGGGGTACAGTTCCACACACACTGACATTCACAGGGGTTCAGTTCCACACACACTGACTCTCACTTAGGTTCAGTTACACACACACTGACTTTCACCGGTGTCCAGTTCCACACACTTTGACTTTCACAGGGGTTCAGTTCCACACATAATGTCTCTCACTAGGTTACAGTTACACACACACTGACTTTCACCGCGGTACAGTTCCACACATACTGACTCTCACCGGGGTACAGTTCCACACACACTGACTTTCACCGGGGTACAGTTAAACACACAATTACTTTCACCGGTGTACAGTTACACTCACAGTGACTTTCATCGGGATTCAGTTACACACACACTGACTTTCACCGGGGTGCAGTTCCACACAAATTGAATTTCACAGGGGTTCAGTTCCACACACACTGACTCTCACTTAGGTTCAGTTACACACACACTGACTTTCGCCTGTGTCCAGTTCCACACACATTGACTTTAACCGGGGTACAGTTCCACAAATACTGACGTTCACAGGGGTAGAGTTCCAAACAAACTGACTTTCACCGGGGTACAGTTCCAAACACACTGACTCTAATTTGGGTACAGTTCCACACACACTGACTTTCACCGGGGTTCGGTTCAACACACACTGCATTTCACTTGGGTACAGTTCCACACACAATGACTTTCACCGGGGTTCAGTTCCACACAGACTGACTTTCACCGGGGTACAGTTCCACACACACTGACTCTAACTTGGGGACAGTTCCACACACATTGACTTTCGCCGGGGTTCGGTTCAACACACACTGCATTTCACTTGGGTACAGTTCCACACACACTGACTTTCACCGGGGTACAGTTACACACACACTGACTTTCACCGGGGTACATTTCCACACACATTGACTTTCACAGGGGTACAGTTATACACACACTGACTTTCACAGGGGTACAGTTACACACACACTGACTTTCACCGGGGTACAGTTCCACACACAGTGACTTTCACCTGGGTACAGTTACACATACACTGACTTTCACTTGGGTACAGTTGCACAAACACTGAATTTCACCAGGTTACATTTCCACACACACTGACATTCACCGGGGTACAGATCCACGCACACTGACTTTCTCAGGGTTACAGTTACAAACACACTGACTTTCACCGGGGTAAAGTTACACACACACTGAATTTCACCGGGGTACAGTTACACACACACTGACTTTCACCGGGGTACAGTTACACACACATTGACTTTCAAATGGGTTCAGTTCCACACACACTGACTCTCACTTGGGTTCATTTACACACAAACTGTCTTTCACCGGGGTACAGTTACACACACACTGAATATCACCGGGGTACAGTTGCACACACATTGATTTTCACTGGGGTTCAGTTCCACACACACTGACTCTCACTTGCGTTCAGTTACACAAACACTGACTTTCACTGGGGTACAGTTGCACACACATTGACTTTCACAGGGGTTCAGTTCCACACACAATGACTCTCACTTGGGTAAAGTTCCACACACACTGACTCTCAATTGGGTACAGTTCCACACACACTTACTTTCACCGGGGATCAGTTCAACACACAATGACTCTCACTTGGGTAAAGTTCCGTACACATTGACTTTCACCGGGGTTCAGTTACACACACACTGACTTTCACCGGGGTGCAGTTCCACACACACTGACTTTCACGGGGGTACAGTTCCACACACACTGACTTTCACCGGGGTACACTTAAACACACAATGACTTTCACCGGGGTACAGTTACACACACACTGACTTTCATCGGGATTCAGTTACACACACACTGACTTTCACCGGGGTACAGTTCCACACACATTGAATTTCACAGGGGTTCAGTTCCACACACACTGACTCTCACTTTGGTTCAGATACACACACACTGACTTTCACCGGTGTCCAGTTCCACACACAGTGACTCTCACAGGGGTTCAGTTCCACACACACTGACTCTCACTAGGGTACAGTTACACACACACTGACTTTCACCGGGGTACAGTTCCACACATACTGACATTCACACGGGTAGAGTTCCAAACACACTGACTTTCACCGGGGTACAGTTCCAAACACACTGACTCTAACTTGGGTACAGTTCCACACACACTGACTTTCACCGGGGTTCGGTTCAACACACACTGCATTTCACTTGGGTACAGTTCCACACACACTGACTTTCAGCGGTGTTCAGTTCCACACACACTGACTTTCACCGGCGTACAGTTACACACACACTGACTTTCACCGGGGTACATTTCCACACACATTGACTTTCACAGAGGTACAGTTACACACACACTGACTTTCAAAGGGGTACAGTTACACACACACTGACTTTCACTGGGGTACAGTTCCACACACAGTGACTTTCACCTGGGTACAGTTACACATACACTGACTTTCACTTGGGTACAGTTACACACACACTGACTTCACCGGGTTACAGTTCCACACACACTGACTTTCACAGGGTTACAATTACACACACACTGACTTTCACCGGGGTAAAGTTACACACACACTGAATTTCACGGGGGTTCAGTTACACACACACTGACATTCACCGGGGTACAGTTACACACACATTGACTTTCAAAGTGGTTCAGTTCCACACACACTGACTCTCACTTGGGTTCATTTACACACACACTGACATTCACCGGGGTACAGTTCCACACACATTGACTTTCACCGGGGTACAGTTACACACACAGTGACTTTCACCAGGGTACAGTTACACACACACTGAATTTCACCGGGGTACAGTTGCACACACATTGACTTTCACAGGGGTTCAGTTCCACACACACTGACTCTCACTTGCGTTCAGTTACACAAACACTGACTTTCACTGGGGTACAGTTGCACACACATTGACTTTCACAGGGGTTCAGTTCCACACACAATGTCTTTCACTTGGGTAAAGTTCCACAGACCTTGACTCTCAGTTGGGTACAGTTTCACACACACTTACTTTCACCGGGGATCAGTTCAACACACAATGACTCTCACTTGGGTAAAGTTCCACACACATTGACTTTCACTGGGGTTCAGTTACACACAAACTGACTTTCACCGGGGTGCAGTTCCACACACAAAGAATTTCACCGCGGTACAGTTACACACACACTGACATTCACAGTGGTACAGTTCCACACACACTGACTTTCACCGGGGTACAGTTCCACACACACTGACTGTCACTTGGGTACTGTTCCACGAACACTGATCGTCACCGGTGTTCAGTTCCACACACACTGACTCTCACTTGGGTACAGTTCCACACACTCTGACTTTCACCAAGGTTCAGTTACACACTCACAGACTTTAACCAGGGTACAGTTCCACACACACTGACTTTCACAGGGGTACAGTTACACACACACTGACTTCCACCGGGGTACAGTTCCACACACACTGACATTCATCGGGGTTCAGTTCCTAACACACTGACTCTCACCGGAGTACAGGCACACACACACTGACTTTCACCAGGGTACAGTTACACACACACTGACTCTCACCGGGGTACAGTTCCACACACATTGACTCTCACCGGGGTACAGTGCCACACACCCTGACTCTCACTGTGGTATAGATCCACGCACAATGACTTTCACAGGGTTACTTTTCCACACACATTGTCTTTCACCGGGGTACAGTTACACACACACTGAATTTCACCGGGGTACAGTTACACACACTCTGACTTTCACCAGGGTACAGTTCCACGTACGCTGACTTTACCGGTTTACAGTTACACACACACTGACTATCACCGGAGTACAGTTACACACACACTGACTATCACCGGAGTACAGTTACACACACACTGACTGTCACCGGGGATCAGTTCCACACACACTGACTCTCACTTGGGTACAGTTCCACATACACTGACTTTCACCGGGGTACAGTTCCAAACACACTGACGTTCACAGAGGTACAGTTCCACACACACTGACTTTCAGTGGGCTACAGTTCCACACACAATGACTCTCACTTGGGTACAGTTACAAACACACTGACTTTCACTGGGGTACAGTTCCTCACACACTGACGTTCACAGGGGTACAGTTCCACACACACTGACTTTCACCGGTGTACAGTTCCACACAAACTGACTCTCACGTGGGTACAGTTCCACACACCCTGACTTTCAACGGGGTTCAGTTCAACACACACTAACTCTCACTTGGGTACAGTTCCGCACACACTGACTTTCACCAGGGTTCAGTTCCACACACACTGACTTTCACTGGGGTACAGTTTCACACACTCTGACATTCACTGGTGTACAGTTACACACACACTGACTTTCACAGGGGTTCAGTTCAACACACACTGACTCTCCCTTGGGGACAGATCTGCACACACCGACTTTCACTGGGGTTCAGTTACACACACATTGACTTTCGCTGGGGTACAGCTCCACTCACACTGACTTTCACCGGGGTACAGTTCCACAAACACTGACTTTCACAGGGGTACAGTTCCACACACTTTGACTTTCACAAGGGTTCAGTTCCACACACACTGACTTTCTCAGGGGTACAGTTAAACACACACAGACATTCACCGGGGTTCAGTTCCACACACACTGACTCTCACTTGGGTAAAGTTCCACACACACTGACTTTCACCGCGGTTCAGTTCCACACACACTGACTTTCACAGGGGCACATTTACATGCACACAGACATTCACCGGGGTACAGTTCCACACACACTGACTTTCACCGGGGTACATTTCCACAAACACTGACTTCCACCGGGGTCAGTTCCACACACACTGACGTTCACCGGGGTTCAGTTTCAAACGCACTGACTCTCACCGGAGTACAGGTGCACACACACTGACTTTCACCAGGGTACAGTTACACACACACTGACTCTCACCGGGGTACAGTTCCACACACATTGACTCTCACCGCGGTACAGTGCCACACACACTGACTCTCACTTTGGTATAGTTCCACACACAATAACTTTCATCAGGGTACAGTTCCACACACACTGACTTTCACCGGTGTACTTTTCCACACACATTGACTTTCACCGGGGTACAGTTCCACACACACTGAATTTCACCGGGGTACAGTTACACACACTCTGACTTTCACCAGGGTACAGTTCCACATACGCTGACTTTACCGGGGTACAGTTACACACACACTGACTGTCACCCGAGTACAGTTACACACACACTTACTTTCACCGGGGAAAAGCTCCACTCACCCTGACTTTCACCGGGGTACAGTTCCACAAACACTGACTTTCACCGGGGTACAGTTCCACACACACTGACTTTCTCCGGGGTACAGTTCCACACACACTGACTTTCACCGGGGTACAGTTCCACAAACACTGACTTTCACCGGGGTACAGTTCCACACACATTGACTTTCATAGGGGTTCAGTTCCACACACACTGACTGTCACCGGGGATCAGTCCCACACACACTGACTCTCACTTGGGTACAGTTCCACACACACTGACTTTCACCGGGGTACAGTTCCAAACACACTGACGTTCACAGAGGTACAGTTCCACACACACTGACTTTCAATGGGGTACAGTTCCACACACACTGACTCTCACTTGGGTACAGTTACAAAAACACTGACTTTCACCGGGGTACAGTTCCTCACACACTGACGTTCACAGTTGTACAGTTCCACACACACTGACTTTCACCGGTGTACAGTTCCACACACACTGACTCTCACGTGGGTACAGTTCCACGCACCCTGACTTTCACCGGAGTTCAGTTAAAACACTCACTGACTCTCACTTGGGTACAGTTCAACACACACTGACTTTCACCGGTGTACAGTTACACACACACTGCCTTTCACCGGGGTACAGTTCCACACACATTGACTTTCACCTGGGTACAGTTCCACACACACTGACTTTCACCAGGGTACAGTTCCACACACACTGACGTTCAACGGGGAACAGTTCCACCCACACTGACTTTCATCGTGTAGAGTTACACACACACTGAATTTCACCAGGGTACAGTTCCACACACACTGACTCTCACAGGTGTTCATTTCCTCACACACTGGCTTTCACAGGGGTACAGATACACATACACAGACTGTCTCCGGGTTACAGTTCCACTCACAATGACTTTCACAGGGGTACAGTTCCACACACAATGACTTTCACCGGTGTATAGTTACACACGCACTGACTCTCACATGGGTAAAGTTCCACACACCCTGACTTTCACCGGGGTTCAGTTCAACACACACTGACTCTCACTTAGGTAAAGTTCCACACACACTGACTTTCACCGGGGTTCAGTTCCACACACACTGACTTTCACCGGGGTTCAGTTCCACACACACTGACTTTCACCTGGGTACAGTTCCACAAACCCTGACTTTCACCGGGGTACAGTTCCACACACACTGACATTCACAGGGGTTCAGTTCCACACACACTGACTCTCACTTAGGTTCAGTTACACACACACTGACTTTCACCGGTGTCCAGTTCCACACACTTTGACTTTCACAGGGGTTCAGTTCCACACATAATGTCTCTCACTAGGTTACAGTTACACACACACTGACTTTCACCGCGGTACAGTTCCACACATACTGATGTTCACAGGGGTAGAGTTCCAAACACACTGACTTTCACCGGGGTCCAGTTCCACACACACTGACTCTAACTTGGGTACAGTTCCACACACACTGACTTTCACCGGGGTTCGGTTCAACACACACTGCATTTCATTTGGGTACAGTTCAACACACACTGACTTTCACCGGGGTTCAGTTCAACACACACTGACTCTCACTTGGGTAAAGTTCTACACACACTGACTTTCACTGGGGTACAGTTCCACACACATTGACTTTCACCTGGGTACAGTTCCACAAACACTGACTTTCACTGGGGTACAGTTCCACACACATTGACTTTCACTTGGGTTCAGTTACACACACACTGACTTTCACCGGTGTCCAGTTCCACACACTTTGACTTTCACTTAGGTTCAGTTCCACACACAATGACTCTCACCGGGGTACAGTTCCACACATACTGACATTCACACGGGTAGAGTTCCAAACACACTGACTTTCACCGGGGTCCAGTTCCACACAGACTGACTCTAACTTGGGTACAGTTCCACGCACATTGACTTTCACTGGAGTTCGGTTCAACACACACTGCATGTCACTTGGGTACAGTTCCACACACACTGACTTTCACCGGGGTTCAGTTCCACACACACTGACATTGACCGGGGTACCGTTACACACACACTGACTTTCACCGGGGCACATTTCCACACACATTGACTTTCACAGGGGTACAGTTACACACACACTGACTTTCACAGGGGTACAGTTACACACACACTGAATTTCACCAGGGTACAGTTCCACACACAGTGACTTTCACCTGGGTACAGTTACACATACACTGACTTTCACTTGGGTACAGTTGCACAAACACGGACTTTCACCGGGTTACAGTTCCACACACACAGACATTCACCGGGGTTCAGTTCCACACTCACTGACTCTCACTTGGGTACAGTTCCACACACACTGACTTTCACAGGGGTACAGTTCCACACACACTGACTTTCACCGGGGTCCAGTTCCACACACACTGACTCTAACTTGGGTACAGTTCCACACACACTGACTTTCACCGGGGTTCGGTTCAACACACACTGCATTTCATTTGGGTACAGTTCAACACACACTGACTTTCACCGGGGTTCAGTTCAACACACACTGACTCTCACTTGGGTAAAGTTCTACACACACTGACTTTCACTGGGGTACAGTTCCACACACATTGACTTTCACCTGGGTACAGTTCCACACACACTGACTTTCACAGGGGTACAGTTCCACACACACTGACTTTCACCGGGGTACAGTTCCACACACACTGACTCTCACTTTGGTATAGTTCCACACACAATAACTTTCACGAGGGTACAGTTCCAAAAACACTGACTTTCACCGGGGTACTTTTCCACACACATTGACTTGCACCGGGGTACATTTCCACACACACTGAATTTCACCGGGGTACAGTTACACACACTCTGACTTTCACCAGGGTACAGTTCCACATACGCTGACTTTACCGGGGTACAGTTACAAAAACACTGACTTTCACCTGGGTACAGTTACTCACACACTGACGTTCACAGGGGTACAGTTCCACACACACTGACTTTCACCGGTGCACAGTTCCACACACACTGACTCTCACGTGGGTACAGTTCCACACACCCTGACTTTCACCGGGGTTCAGTTAAAACACACACTGACTCTCACTTGGGTACAAATCCACAAACACTGACTTTCACCGGGGTTCAGTTCCACACACACTGACTTCACTGGCGTACAGATTCACACACACTGACATTCACCGGTGTACAGTTACACACACACTGACTTTCACCGGGGTACAGTTCCACACACATTGACTTTCACCTGGGTACAGTTCCACACACGCTGACTTTCACCGGGGTACAGTTCCACGCACACTGACGTTCAACGGGGTGCAGTTCCACCCACACTGACTTTCATCGGGTAGAGTTACACACACACTGAATTTCACCAGGGTACAGTTCCACACACACTGACTCTCACAGGGGTTCATTTCCTCACACACTGGCTTTCACTGGGGTACAGTTACACATACACAGACTGTCACCGGGTTACAGTTCCACTCACACTGACTTTCACAGGGATACAGTTCCAAACACAATGACTTTCACCGGTGTACAGTTCCACACACACTGACTCTCACATGGGTAAAGTTCCACACACACTGACTTTCACCGGGGTTCAGTTCAACACACACTGACTCTCACTTGGGTAAAGTTCCACACACACTGACTTTCACCGGGGTTCAGTTCAACACACACTGACTCTCACTTGGGTAAAGTTCCACACACACTGACTTTCACCGGGGTTCAGTTCAACACACACTGACTCTCACTTGGGTACAGTTCCACAAACACTGACTTTCACCGGGGTTCAGTTCCACACACATTGAATTTCACCTGGGTACAGTTCCACAAACACTGACTTTCACCGGGGTACAGTTCCACACACACTGACATTCACCAGGGTACATTTCCAAAAACACTGACTTTCATCGGGTAGAGTTACACACACACTGAATTTCACCAGGGTACAGATCCACACCCACTGACTTTCACAGGGGTTCAATTCCAAACACATTGACTTTCACCGGGGTACAGATACACACACACGGACTGTCACTGGGTTACAGTTCCACTCACACAGACTTTCACATGGGTACAGTTCCACACGCACTGACTTTCACCGGGGCACAATTCCACACAGACTGTCTTTCACCAGGGTACAGTTCCACACACACTCACGTTCACGGGGGTTCAGTTCCACACACACTGACTTTCACCGGGGTACAGTTCCACACACACTGACTTTCACCGCGGTACAGCTACTCACACATTGAATTTCAACGGGGTACAGTTCCACAAACACTGACTTTCACCGGGGTACAGTTACACACACACTGACTTTCACTGGGGTTATGTTCCACACACAGTGAGTTTCACCGGGTTACAGTTCCACACACACTGACTTTCGCCCGGATACAGTTACACACACACTGACTTTCACAGGTGTACAGTTCCACTCACATTGACATTCACAGGGGTTCAGTTCCACACACACTGACTCTCACTTAGTTTCAGTTACACACACACTGACTTTCACCGGTGTCCAGTTCCACACACTTTGACTTTCACAGGGGTTCAGTTCCACACACACTGACTCTCACTAGGGTACAGTTAGACACACACTGACTTTCACCGGGGTACAGTTCCACACATACTGACGTTCACAGGGGTAGAGTTCCAAACACAATGACTTTCACCGGGGTCCAGTTCCACACACACTGACTCTAACTTGGGTACAGTTCCACACACACTGACTTTCACCGGGGTTCGGTTCAACACACACTGCATTTCACTTGGGTACAGTTCCACACACACTGACTTTTAGCGGGGTTCAGTTCCACACACACTGACTTTCACCGGGGTACAGTTACACACACACTGACTGTCACCGGGGCACATTTCCACACACATTGACTTTCACAGGGGTACAGTTACACACACACTGAATTTCACCAGGGTACAGTTCCACACACACTGACTCTCACAGGGGTTCATTTCCTCACACACTGGCTTTCAAAGGGGTACAGTTACACATACACTGACTGTCACCGGGTTACAGTTCCACTCACAATGACTTTCACAGGGATACAGTTCCAAACACAATGACTTTCACCGGTGTACAGTTCCACACACACTGACTCTCACAAGGGTAAAGTTCCACACACACTGACTTTCACCGGGGTTCAGTTCAACACACACTGACTCTCACTTGGGTAAAGTTCCACACACACTGACTTTCACCGGGGTTCAGTTCAACACACACTGACTCTCACTTGGGTACAGTTCCACACACACTGACTTTCACCGGGGTTCAGTTCCACACACATTGAATTTCACCTGGGTACAGTTCCACAAACACTGACTTTCACCGGGGTACAGTTCCACACACACTGACATTCACCGGGGTACAGTTCCAAAAACACTGACTTTCATCGGGTACAGTTACACACACACTGAATTTCACCAGGGTACAGATCCACACCCACTGACTTTCACAGGGGTTCAATTCCAAACACATTGACTTTCACAGGGGTACAGATACACACACACGGACTGTCACCGGGTTACAGTTCCACTCACACAGACTTTCACATGGGTACAGTTCCACACGCACTGACTTTCACCGGGGCACAATTCCACACAGACTGTCTTTCACCAGGGTACAGTTCCACACACACTCACGTTCACGGGGGTTCAGTTCCACACACACTGACTTTCACCGGGGTACAGTTCCACACACACTGACTTTCACCGCGGTACAGCTACTCACACATTGAATTTCAACGGGGTACAGTTCCACAAACACTGACTTTCACAGGGGTACAGTTACACACACACTGACTTTCACTGGGGTTATGTTCCACACACAGTGAGTTTCACCGGGTTACAGTTCCACACACACTGACTTTCACCCGGATACAGTTACACACACACTGACTTTCACAGGTGTACAGTTCCACTCACATTGACATTCACAGGGGTTCAGTTCCACACACACTGACTCTCACTTAGTTTCAGTTACACACACACTGACTTTCACCGGTGTCCAGTTCCACACACTTTGACTTTCACAGGGGTTCAGTTCCACACACACTGACTCTCACTAGGGTACAGTTAGACACACACTGACTTTCACCGGGGTTCGGTTCAACACACACTGCATTTCACTTGGGTACAGTTCCACACACACTGACTTTCACCGGGGTACAGTTCCACACATACTGACGTTCACAGGGGTAGAGTTCCAAACACAATGACTTTCACCGGGGTCCAGTTCCACACACACTGACTCTAACTTGGGTACAGTTCCACACACACTGACTTTCACCGGGGTTCGGTTCAACACACACTGCATTTCACTTGGGTACAGTTCCACACACACTGACATTCAGCGGGGTTCAGTTCCACACACACTGACTTTCACCGGGGTACAGTTACACACACACTGACCTTCACCGGGGCACATTTCCACACACATTGACTTTCACAGGGGTACAGTTACATACATACTGACTTTCACAGGGGTACAGTTACACACACACTGAATTTCACCGGGGTACAGTTCCACACACAGTGACTTTCACCTGGGTACAGTTACACATACACTGACTTTCACTTGGGTACAGTTGCACAAACACTGACTTTCACCGGGTTACAGTTCCACACACACTGACATTCACCGGGGTACAGTTCCACACACATTGACTTTCACAGGGTTACAGTTAAACACACACTGACTTTCACGGGGGTAAAGTTACACACACACTGAATTTCAAGGGGGTACAGTTACACACACACTGACTTTCACCGGGGTACAGTTACACACACATTGACTTTCGAAGGGGTTCAGTACCACACACACTGACTCTCACTTGGGTTCATTTACACACACACTGACTTTCACCAAGGTACAGTTCCACACACATTGACTTTCACCGGGGTACAGTTACACACACACTGACTTTCACCGGGGTACAGTTACACACACACTGAATTTCACCGGGGTACAGTTGCACACACATTGACTTTCACAGGGGTTCAGTTCCACCCACACTGACTCTCAGTTGGGTTCAGTTACACAAACACTGACTTTCACTGGGGTACAGTTGCACACACATTGACTTTCACAGGGGTTCAGTTCCACACACAATGACTCTCACTTGGGTAAAGTTCCACACACATTGACTTTCACCGGGGTTCAGTTACACACACACTGACTTTCACCGGGGTACAGTTCCACACATACTGACTTTCACCGGGGTACAGTTACACACACACTGACATTCGCAGTAGTACAGTTCCACACACACTGAATTTCACCGGGGTACAGTTCCACACACACTGACTCACACTTGGGTACAGTTCCACACACACTGACTTTCACCAAGGTTCAGTTACACACACACTGACTTTAACCAGGGTACAGTTACACACACACTGACTTTCACAGGGGTACAGTTACTCACACACTGACTTTCACAGGGGTACAGTTCCACACACACTGACTTTCACCGGTGTACAGTTCCACACACACTGACTTAAACTGGGGTACAGTTCCACACACACTGACATTCACCGGGGTACAGTTCCACACACAATGACTTTCAGCGGGTACAGTTACAAACACATTGACATTCACCGGGGTACACTTCCACACACACTGACTTTCACACGGCTTCAGTTCCACACACACTGACTTTCACAGTGGTTCAATTCCACACACATTGACTTTCATAGGGGTACAGATACACACACACGGACTGTCACCGGGTTACATTTCCACTCACACAGACTTTCACATGGTTACAGTTCCACGCACACTGACTTTCACTAAGGCACAATTCCACACACACTGTTTTTCACCAGGGTACAGTTACACACACACTCAATTTCACGGGGGTTCAGTTCCACACACACTGACTTTCACCGGGGTACAGTTCCACACACACTGACTTTCACTGCGGTACAGCTACTCACACATTGAATTTCACCGGGGTACAGTTCCACAAACACTGACTTTCACCGGGGTACAGTTACACACACACTGACTTTCACCCGGGTACAGTTACACACACACTGACTTTCACTGGTGTACATTTCCACACACAATGACATTCACAGGGGTTCAGTTCCTCACACACTAACTCTCACTAGGGTAGAGTTACACACACATTAACTTTCACCGGGGTACAGTTCCACGCTCATTGACTTTCACAGGGGTTCAGTTCCACACACACTGACTCTCCCTTGGGTACAGTTCCACACACACAGACTTTCACCGGTGTACAGTTCCACGCACACTGACTCTCACGTGGTTACAGTTCCACACACCCTGACCTTCACCAGGGTTCAGTTAAAACACACACTGACTCTCACTTGGGTACAGTTCCACACACACTGACTTTCACCGGGGTTCAGTTCCACACACACTGACTTTCACTGGGGTACAGATTCACACACACTGACATTCACCGGTGTACAGTTTCACACACACTGACTTTCACCGGGGTACAGTTCCACACACATTGACTTTCACCTGGGTTCAGTTCCACACACACTGACTTTCACCGGGGTACAGTTCCACACACACTGACGTGCAACGGGGTACAGTTCCACCCACACTGACTTTCATCGGGTAGAGTTACACACACACTGAATTTCACCAGGGTTCAGTTCCACACACACTGACTCTCACAGAGGTTCATTTCCTCACACACTGGCTTTCACAGGGGTACAGTTACACATACACAGACTGTCACCGGGTTACAGTTCCACTCACAATGACTTTCACAGGGGTACAGTTCCACACACAATGACTTTCACCGGTGTACAGTTCCACACACACTGACTCTCACATGGGTAAAGTTCCACACACACTGACTTTCACCGGGGTTCAGTTCAACACAAACTGACTCTCACTTGGATAAAGTTCCACACACACTGACTTTCACCGGGGTTCAGTTCAACACACACTGACTTTCACAGGGGTACAGTTCCACACACATTGACTTTCACCTGGGTACAGTTCCACAAACACTGACTTTCACTGGGGTACAGTTCCACACACACTGACATTCACCGGTTAGAGTTACACACACACTGAATTTCACCAGGGTACAGATCCACACACACTGACTTTCACAGGGGTTCAATTCCAAACACATTGACTTTCACAGGGGTACAGATACACACACACGGACTGTGACCGGGTTACAGTTCCACTCACACAGACTTTCACAGGGATACAGTTCCACACACACTTACTTTCAACGGGGTACAGTTCCACACACACTGACTTTCACCAGGGTACAGATACACACACACTGACTTTCACTGGGGTTATGTTCCACACACAGTGAGTTTCACCGGGTTACACTTCCACACACACTGACTTTCACCGGGGTACAGTTACACACACACTGACTTTCACTTGTGTACAGTTCCACTCACATTGACATTCACAGGGGTTCAGTTCCACACACACTGACTCTCACTTAGGTTCAGTTACACACACACTGACTTTCACCGGGGTACAGTTCCACACATACTGACATTCACAGGGGTAGAGTTCCAAACACACTGACTTTCACTGGGGTCCAGTTCCACACACACTGACTCTAACTTGGGTACAGTTCCACACACACTGACTTTCACCGGGGTTTGGTTCCACACACACTGACTTTCAACGGGGTACAGTTACACACACACTGACTTTCACCGGGGCACATTTCCACACTCATTGACTTTCACAGGGGTACAGTTCCACACACACTGACTTTCACAGGGGTACAGTTACACACACACTGACTTTCACAGGGTTACAGTTACACATACACTGACTTTCACTTGGGTACAGTTGCACAAACACTGACTTTCACCGGGTTACAGTTCCACACACACTGACATTCACCGGGGTACAGTTCCACACACACTGACTTTCACAGGGTTACAGTTAAACACACACTGACTTTCACCGGGGTAAAGTTACACACACACTGAATTTCAAGGGGGTACAGTTACACACACACTGACTTTCACCGGGGTACAGTTACACACACATTGACTTTCGAAGGGGTTCAGTACCACACACACTGACTCTCAGTTGGGTTCATTTACACACACACTGATTTTCACCAGGGTACAGTTCCACACACATTGACTTTCACCGGGGCACAGTTACACACACACTGACTTTCACCGGGGTACATTTACACACCCACTGAATTTCACCGGGGTACAGTTGCACACACATTGACTTTCACAGGGGTTCAGTTCCGCACACACTGACTCTCACTTGGGTTCAGTTACACAAACACTGACTTTCACTGGGGTACAGTTGCACACACATTGACTTTCACAGGGGTTCAGTTCAACACACAATGAATCTCAATTGGGTAAAGTTCCACACACATTGACTTTCACCGGGGTTCAGTTACACACACACTGACTTTCACCGGGGTACAGTTCCACACACATTGACTTTCACCGGTGTACAGTTACAAACACACTGACATTCGCAGTGGTACAGTTCCACACACACTGAATTTCACCGGGGTACAGTTCCACACACACTGACTCACTCTTGGGTACAGTTCCACACACACTGACTTTCACCAAGGTTCAGTTACACACTCACTGACTTTAACCAGGGTACAGTTCCACACACACTGACTTTCACAGGGGTACAGTTACACACACACTGACTTTCACAGGGGGACAGATGCACACACATTGACTTTCACTGGGGTACAGCTCCACACACACTGATTTTCACCTGGGTACAGTTACACACACACTGACTTTCACAGGGGTACAGTTCCACACACACTGACTTTCACCGGTGTACAGTTCCACACACACTGACTTAAACCGGGGTACAGTTCCACACACACTGACATTCACCGGGGTACAGTTCCACACACAATGACTTTCAGCGGGTACAGTTACAAACACATTGACATTCACCGGGGTACACTTCCACACACACTGACTTTCACTGGGCTTCAGTTCCACACACACTGACTTTCACAGTGGTTCAATTCCACACACATTGACTTTCATAGGGGTACAGATACACACACACAGACTGTCACCGGGTTACAGTTCCACTCACACAGACTTTCACATGGGTACAGTTCCACGCACACTGACTTTCACCGGGGCACAATTCCACACAGACTGTTTTTCACCAGGTTACAGTTACACACACACTCAATTTCACGGGGGTTCAGTTCCACACACACTGACTTTCACCGGGGTACAGTTCCACACACACTGACTCTCACTGTGGTACAGCTACTCACACATTGAATTTCACCGGTGTTAAGTTCCACACACACTAAGTCTCACTTGGGTACAGTTACACACACACTAACATTCGCCGGGGTACAGTTCCACGCTCATTGACTTTCACAGGGGTTCAGTTCCACACACACTGACTCTCCCTTGGGTACAGTTCCACACACACTGACTTTCACCAGGGTTCAGTTACACACACACTGACTTTCACCTGGGTACAGCTCCACTCACACTGACTTTCACCGGGGTACAGTTCCACAAACACTGACTTTCACAGGGGTACAGTTCCACACACATTAACTTTAATAGGGGTTCAGTTCCATACACAGTGACTTTCACAGTGGCACAGTTAAACACACACAGACATTCACCGGGGTTCAGGTCCACACACACTGACTCTCACTTGGGTACAGTTCCACACACACTAACTTTCACCGGGGTACAGTTCCACAAACACTGACTTCCACCAGGGTACAGTTCCAAACACACTGACGTTCTCCGGGGTTCAGTTCCACACGCACTGACTCTAACCGGAGTACAGGTACACACACACTGACTTTCACCAAGGTACAGTTCCACACACAATGTCTCTCACCGGGGTACAGTTCTACACACACTGACTCTCACTTGGGATTAGTTCCACACACACTGAATTTCACCGGGGTACAGTTACACACACTCTGACTTTCATCAGGGTACAGTTCCACATACGATGACTTTACCGGGGTACAGTTCCACAAACATTGACTTTCACCGGGGTACAGTTCAACACACATTGACTTACACAGGGGTTCAGTTCCACAAACACTGACTTTCACAGGGGTACAGTTCCACACAAACAGACATTCACCGGGGTTCAGTTCCAAACACATTGACTCTCACTTGGGTACAGTTCCACACACACTGACTTTCACCGGGGTACAGTTCCACACACACTGACTTTCACAGGGGTACAGTTCCACAGGCACTGACTTTCACCGGGGTACATTTCCACACACACTGACGTTCACAGGGATACAGCTCCACTCACACTGACTTTCACCGGGGTACAGTTCCACAAACACTGACTTTCACAGGGGTACAGTTCCACACACATTGACTTTAACAGGGGTTCAGTTCCATACACAGTGACTTTCACAGTGGCACAGTTAAACACACACAGACATTCACCGGGGTTCAGGTCCACACACACTGACTCTCACTTGGGTACAGTTCCACACACACTGACTTTCACCGGGGTACAGTTCCACAAACACTGACTTTCACAGGGGTACAGTTCCACACACATTGACTTTAATAGGGGTTCAGTTCCATACACAGTGACTTTCAGAGTGGCACAGTTAAACACACACAGACATTCACCGGGGTTCAGGTCCACACACACTGACTCTCACTTGGGTACAGTTCCACACACACTAACTTTCACCGGGGTACAGTTCCACAAACACTGACTTCCACCAGGGTACAGTTCCAAACACACTGACGTTCTCCGGGGTTCAGTTCCACACGCACTGACTCTAACCGGAGTACAGGTACACACACACTGACTTTCACCAAGGTACAGTTCCACACACAATGTCTCTCACCGGGGTACAGTTCTACACACACTGACTCTCACTTGGGATTAGTTCCACACACACTGAATTTCACTGGGGTACAGTTACACACACTCTGACTTTCATCAGGGTACAGTTCCACATACGCTGACTTTACCGGGGTACAGTTCCACAAACACTGACTTTCACCGGGGTACAGTTCAACACACATTGACTTACACAGGGGTTCAGTTCCACAAACACTGACTTTCACAGGGGTACAGTTCCACACAAACAGACATTCACCGGGGTTCAGTTCCACACATCTTGACTCTCACTTGGGTACAGTTCCACACACACTGACTTTCACCGGGGTACAGTTCCACACACACTGACTTTCACAGGGGTACAGTTCCACAGACACTGACTTTCACCGGGGTACATTTCCACACACACTGACGTTCACAGGGGTACAGCTCCACTCACACTGACTTTCACCGGGGTACAGTTCCACAAACAATGACTTTCACAGGGGTACAGTTCCACACACATTGACTTTAATAGGGGTTCAGTTCCATACACAGTGACTTTCACAGTGGCACAGTTAAACACACACAGACATTCACCGGGGTTCAGGTCCACACACACTGACTCTCACTTGGGTACAGTTCCACACACACTGACTTTCACCGGGGTACAGTTCCACAAACACTGACTTCCACCAGGGTACAGTTCCAAACACACTGACGTTCTCCGGGGTTCAGTATAACACTCACTGACTCTAACCGGAGTACAGGTACACACACACTGACTTTCACCAAGGTACAGTTCCACACACAATGTCTCTCACCGGGGTACAGTTCTACACACACTGACTCTCACTTGGGATTAGTTCCACACACACTGACTTTCACCGGGTACAGTTCCAAACACACTGACGTTCACAGAGGTACAGTTCCACACACACTGACTTTCACCAGGGTTCAGTTACACACACACTGACTTTCACCGGGGTACAGCTCCACTCACACTGACTTTCACCGGGGTACAGTTCCACACACATTGACTTTAACAGGGGTTCAGTTCCATACACAGTGACTTTCACAGTGGCACAGTTAAACACACACAGACATTCACCGGGGTTCAGGTCCACACACACTGACTCTCACTTGGGTACAGTTCCACACACACTGACTTTCACCGGGGTACAGTTCCACAAACACTGACTTCCACCATGGTACAGTTCCAAACACACTGACGTTCTCCGGGGTTCAGTTCCACACGCACTGACTCTAACCGGAGTACAGGTACGAACACACTGACTTTCACCAAGGTACAGTTCCACACACAATGTCTCTCACCGGGGTACAGTTCTACACACACTGACTCTCACTTGGGATTAGTTCCACACACACTGAATTTCACCGGGGTACAGTTACACACACTCTGACTTTCATCAGGGTACAGTTCCACATACGCTGACTTTCACCGGGGTACAGTTACACAAACACTTCTTATCACCGGAGTACAGTTATGCACACACTTACTTTCACCGGGGTAAAGCTCCACTCGCACTGACTTTCACCGGTGTACAGTTCCACAAACACTGACTTTCACCGGGGTACAGTTCAACACACATTGACTTACACAGGGGTTCAGTTCTACAAACACTGACTTTCACAGGGGTACAGTTCCACACAAACAGACATTCACCGGGGTTCAGTTCCACAGACATTGACTCTCACTTGGGTACAGTTCCACACACACTGACTTTCACCGGGTACAGTTCCAAACATACTGACGTACACAGAGGTACAGTTCCACACACACTGACGTTCACAGGGGTACAGTTCCACACACACTGACTTTCACCGGTGTACAGTTCCACACACACTGACTATCACGTGGGTACAGTTCCACAAACCCTGACGTTCACCGGGGTTCGGTTCAACACACACTGACACTCACTTGGGTACAGTTCCACACACACTGACTTTCATCGGGGTACAGTTCCACACACACCTACTTTCACCGGGGTACAGTTCCACACACACTGACTTTCACCGCGGTACAGCTTCTCACACACTGAATTTCACCGGGGTACAGTTCCACAAACACTGATTTTCACCGGGGTACAGTTACACACACAGTGACTTTCACTGGGGTTAAGTTCCACACACAGTGAGTATCGCCTGGGTACAGTTCCAAACAAACTGACTTTCACCCGGGTACAGTTACACACACACTGACTTTCACTGGAGTACAGTTCCACACACATTGACATTCACAGGGGTTCAGTTCCACACACACTAACTCTCACTTGGGTACAGTTACACACACACTGACTTTCACCGGGGTACAGTTCCACACACACTGACTTTCACTTGGGTACAGTTCCACGCACATTGACTTTCACAGGGGTGAATTTCCACACACACTGACTCTCAAATGGGTACAGTTCCACACACACTGACTTTCACCGGGGTACAGTTCTACACACACTGACGTTCACAGGGGTACAGTTCCACACACATTGATTTTCACTGGCGTACAGTTCCACACACACTTACTCTCACTTAGGTACAGTTCCACACACACTGACTTTCACAGGGGTTCAGTTCAACACACACTGACTCTCCCTTGGGTACAGTTCTGCACACACTGACTTTCACCGGGGTTCAGTTACACACACATTGACTTTCACCGGGGTACAGCTCCACTCACACTGACTTTCACCGGGGTACATTTCCACAAACACTGACTTTCACAGGGGTACAAATCCACACACACTGACTTTCACAGGGGTTCAGTTCCACACACACTGACTTTCACAGGGGAACAGTTAAACACACACAGACATTCACCGGGGTGCAGTTCCACACACACTGACTCTCACTTGGGTACAGTTCCATACACACTCACTTTCACCGCTTTTCAGTTCCACACACAATGACTTTCACGGGGGCACAGTTACATGCACACAGACTTTCACCGGTGTTCAGTTCCACACACACTGAATTTCACCGCGGTACAGTTACACACACTCTGACTTTCACCAGGGTACAGTTCCACATACGCTGACTTTACCGGGGTACAGTTACACAAACACTGACTTTCACCGGGGTACAGTTCCACACACATTGACTTTCATAGGGGTTCAGTTCCACACACACTGACTGTCACCAGGGATCAGTTCCACACACACTGACTCTCACTTGGGTACAGTTCCACACATACTGACTTTCACCGGGGTAGAGTTCCAAACACACTGACGTTCACAGAGGTACAGTTCCACACACACTGACTATCAATGGGGTACAGTTCCACACACACTGACTCTCACTTGGGTACAGTTACAAACACACTGACATTCACCGGGGTGCAGTTCCTCACACACTGAAGTTCACAGGGGTACAGTTCCACAAACACTGACTTTCACCGGTGTACTGTTCCACACATACTGACTCTCACTTGGGTACAGTTCCACACACACTGACTTTCCCAGGGGTTCAGTTCAACACACACTGACTCTCCCTTGGGTACAGTTCCACTCACACTGACTTTCATCGGGGTACAGTTCCACACACACCTACTTTCACCGGGGTACAGTTCCACACACACTGACTTTCACCGCGGTACAGCTACTCACACACTGAATTTCACCGGGGTACAGTTCCACAAACACTGATTTTCACCGGGGTACAGTTACACACACAGTGACTTTCACTGGGGTTAAGTTCCACACACAGTGAGTATCGCCTGGGTACAGTTCCAAACAAACTGACTTTCACCCGGGTACAGTTACACACACACTGACTTTCACTGGAGTACAGTTCCACACACATTGACATTCACAGGGGTTCAGTTCCACACACACTAACTCTCACTTGGGTACAGTTACACACACACTGACTTTCACCGGGGTACAGTTCCACACACACTGACTTTCACTTGGGTACAGTTCCACGCACATTGACTTTCACAGGGGTTAATTTCCACACACACTGACTCTCAATTGGGTACAGTTCCACACACACTGACTTTCACCGGGGTACAGTTCCACACACACTGACGTTCACAGGGGTACAGTTCCACACACATTGATTTTCACTGGCGTACAGTTCCACACACACTTACTCTCACTTAGGTACAGTTCCACACACACTGACTTTCACAGGGGTTCAGTTCAACACACACTGACTCTCCCTTGGGTACAGTTCTGCACACACTGACTTTCACCGGGGTTCAGTTACACACACATTGACTTTCACCGGGGTACAGCTCCACTCACACTGACTTTCACCGGGGTACATTTCCACAAACACTGACTTTCACAGGGGTACAAATCCACACACACTGACTTTCACAGGGGTTCAGTTCCACACACACTGACTTTCACAGGGGAACAGTTAAACACACACAGACATTCACCGGGGTTCAGTTCCACACACACTGACTCTCACTTGGGTACAGTTCCACACACACTCACTTTCACCGCTTTTCAGTTCCACACACAATGACTTTCACAGGGGCACAGTTACATGCACACAGACTTTCACCGGTGTTCAGTTCCACACACACTGACTCTCACTTGGGTACAGTTCCACACACACTGACTTTCACAGGGGTACAGTTCCACACACACAGACTTTCACCGGGGTACAGTTCCACAAACACTGACTTTCACAGTGGTACAGTTAAACACACACTGACATTCACCGGGGTTCAGTTCCACACACACTGACTCTCACTTGGGTACAGTTCCACACACACTGACTTTCACCGGGGTACAGTTCCACAAACAATGCCTTCCACCAGGGTACAGTTCCACACACACTGACGTTCACCGGGGTTCAGTTCCACACGCACTGACTCTAACCGGAGTACAGGTACACACACACACTGACTTTAACCAAGGTACAGTTACACACACACTGACTCTCACCGGGGTAGAGTTCCACACACAATGACTCTCACCGGGGTACAGTTCTACACACACTGACTCTCACTTGGGTATAGTTCCACACACACTGAATTTCACCGGTGTACAGTTACACACACTCTGATTTTCATCAGGGTACAGTTCCACATACGCTGACTTTACCGGGGTACAGTTACACACACACTGACTATCACCGGAGTTCAGTTACACACACACTTACTTTCACCGGGGTAATGCACCACTCACACTGACTTTCACTTGGGTACAGTTCCACACAAACAGACATTCACTGGGGTTCAGTTCCACACACATTGACTCTCACTTGGGTATAGTTCCACACACACTGACTTTCACCGGGTACAGTTCCAAACACACTGACGTTCACAGAGGTACAGTTCCACACATACTGACTTTCTACGGGGTACAGTTCCACACACACTGACTCTCACTTGGGTACATTTACAAACACACTGACTTTCACCGGGGTACAGTTCCACACACACTCACGTTCACAGGGGTACAGTTCCACACACACTGACTTTCACCGGTGTACAGTTCCACACACACTGATTATCACGTGGGTACAGTTCCACAAACCCTGATTCTCACCGGGGTTCAGGTCAACACACACTGAAACTCACTTGGGTACAGTTCCACACACACTGACTTTCATCGGGGTACAGTTCCACACACACCTACTTTCACCGAGGTACAGTTCCACACACTGACTTTCACAGCGGTACAGCTACTCACACACTGAATTTCACCGGGGTACAGTTCCACAAACACTGATTTTCACCGGGGTACAGCTACACACACAGTGTCTTTCACTGGGGTTAAGTTCCACTCACAGTGAGTATCGCCGGGGTGCAGTTCCACACACACTGACTTTCACCCGGGTACAGTTACACACACACTGACTTTCACTGGAGTACAGTTCCACACACATTGACATTCACAGGGGTTCAGTTACACACACACTAACTCTCACTTGGGTACAGTTCCACACACACTGACTTTCACCGGGGTACAGTTCCACAAACAATGCCTTCCACCAGGGTACAGTTCCACACACACTGACGTTCACCGGGGTTGAGTTCCACACGCACTGACTCTAACCGGAGTACAGGTACACACACACTGACTTTATCCAAGGTACAGTTACACACACACTGACTCTCACCGGGGTAGAGTTCCACACACAATGACTCTCACCGGGGTACAGTTCTACACACACTGACTCTCACTTGGGTATAGTTCCACACACACTGAATTTCACCGGTGTACAGTTACACACACTCTGATTTTCATCAGGGTACAGTTCCACATACGCTGACTTTACCGGGGTACAGTTACACAAACACTGACTATCACCGGAGTTCAGTTACACACACACTTACTTTCACCGGGGTAATGCTCCACTCACACTGACTTTCACTTGGGTACAGTTCCACAAACACTGACGTTCACCGGGGTACAGTTCTACACACATTGACTTTCACAGGGGTTCAGTTCCACACACACTGACTTTCACAGGGGTACAGTTCCACACAAACAGACATTCACTGGGGTTCAGTTCCACACACATTGACTCTCACTTGGGTATAGTTCCACACACACTGACTTTCACCGGGTACAGTTCCAAACACACTGACGTTCACAGAGGTACAGTTCCACACACACTGACTTTCTACGGGGTACAGTTCCACACACACTGACTCTCCCTTGGGTACAGTTCCACTCACACTGACTTTCATCGGGGTACAGTTCCACACACACCTACTTTCACCGGGGTACAGTTCCACACACACTGACTTTCACCGCGGTACAGCTACTCACACACTGAATTTCACCAGGGTACAGTTCCACAAACACTGATTTTCACCGGGGTACAGTTACACACACAGTGACTTTCACTGGGGTTAAGTTCCACACACAGTGAGTATCGCCTGGGTACAGTTCCAAACAAACTCACTTTCACCCGGGTACAGTTACACACACACTGACTTTCACTGGAGTACAGTTCCACACACATTGACATTCACAGGGGTTCAGTTCCACACACACTAACTCTCACTTGGGTACAGTTACACACACACTGACTTTCACCGGGGTACAGTTCCACACACACTGACATTCACAGGGGTACAGTTCCACACACATTGATTTTCAGTGGCGTACAGTTCCACACACACTGACTTTCACCGGGGTTCAGTTCAACACACACTGACTCTCCCTTGGGTACAGTTCTGCACACACTGACTTTCACCGGGGTTCAGTTACACACACATTGACTTTCACCGGGGTACAGCTCCACTCACACTGACTTTCACCGGGGTACATTTCCACAAACACTGACTTTCACAGGGGTACAAATCCACACACACTGACTTTCACAGGGGTTCAGTTCCACACACACTGACTTTCACAGGGGAACAGTTAAACACACACAGACATTCACCGGGGTTCAGTTCCACACACACTGACTCTCACTTGGGTACAGTTCCACACACACTCACTTTCACCGCTTTTCAGTTCCACACACACTCACTTTCACCGCTTTTCAGTTCCACACACAATGACTTTCACAGGGGCACAGTTCCATGCACACAGACTTTCACCGGTGTTCAGTTCCACACACACTGACTCTCACTTGGGTACAGTTCCACACACACTGACTTTCACAGGGGTACAGTTCCACACACACAGACTTTCACCGGGGTACAGTTCCACAAACACTGACTTCCACCGGGGTGCTGTTCCACACACACTGACGTTCATCGGGGTTCAGTTCCACATGCACTGACTCTCACCAGAGTACAGGTACACAGACAAAGACCATCACAAGGGTACAGTTACACAAACACTGAATCTCACCGGGGTACAGTTCCACGCACATTGACTCTCACTGGGGTACAGTGCCACACACACTGACTCTCACGGTGGTATAGTTCCACACACAATAACTTTCACCAGGGTAGAGTTCCACACACACTGACTTTCACCGGGGTACTTTTCCATACACACTTACTTTCACCGGGGTACAGTTCCACACACACTGAATTTCACCGCGGTACAGTTACACACACTCTGACTTTCACCAGGGTACAGTTCCACATACGCTGACTTTACCGGGGTACAGTTACACACACACTTACTTTCACCGGGGTAAAGCTCCACTCACACTGACTTTCACCGGGGTACAGTTACACAAACACTGACTTTCACCGGGGTACAGTTCCACACACATTGACTTTCATAGGGGTTCAGTTCCACACACACTGACTGTCACCAGGGATCAGTTCCATACACACTGACTCTCACTTGGGTACAGTTCCACACATACTGACTTTCACCGGGGTAGAGTTCCAAACACACTGACGTTCACAGAGGTACAGTTCCACACACACTGACTATCAATGGGGTACAGTTCCACACACACTGACTCTCACTTGGGTACAGTTACAAACACACTGACTTTCACCGGGGTACAGTTCCACAAACACTGACTTTCACCGGTGTACAGTTCCACACACAAAGACTCTCACTTGGGTACAGTTCCACACACACTGACTTTCCCAGGGGTTCAGTTCAACACACACTGACTCTCCCTTGGGTACAGTTCCACTCACACTGACTTTCATCGGGGTACAGTTCCACACACACCTACTTTCACCGGGGTACAGTTCCACACACACTGACTTTCACCGCGGTACAGCTACTCACACACTGAATTTCACCGGGGTACAGTTCCACAAACACTGATTTTCACCGGGGTACAGTTACACACACAGTGACTTTCACTGGGGTTAAGTTCCACACACAGTGAGTATCGCCTGGGTACAGTTCCAAACAAACTGACTTTCACCCGGGTACAGTTACACACACACTGACTTTCACTGGAGTACAGTTCCACACACATTGACATTCACAGGGGTTCAGTTCCACACACACTAACTCTCACTTGGGTACAGTTACACACACACTGACTTTCACCGGGGTACAGTTCCACACACACTGACGTTCACAGGGGTACAGTTCCACACACATTGATTTTCACTGGCGTACAGTTCCACACACACTTACTCTCACTTAGGTACAGTTCCACACACACTGACTTTCACAGGGGTTCAGTTCAACACACACTGACTCTCCCTTGGGTACAGTTCTGCACACACTGACTTTCACCGGGCTTCAGTTACACACACATTGACTTTCACCGGGGTACAGCTCCACTCACACTGACTTTCACCGGGGTACATTTCCACAAACACTGACTTTCACAGGGGTACAAATCCACACACACTGACTTTCACAGGGGTTCAGTTCCACACACAATGACTTTCACAGGGGCAAAGTTACATGCACACAGACTTTCACCGGTGTTCAGTTCCACACACACTGACTCTCACTTGGGTACAGTTCCACACACAATGACTTTCACAGGGGTACAGTTCCACACACACAGACTTTCACCGGGGTACAGTTCCACAAACACTGACTTCCACCGGGGTGCAGTTCCACACACACTGACGTTCATCGGGGTTCAGTTCCACATGCACTGACTCTCACCAGAGTACAGGTACACAGACAAAGACCATCACAAGGGTACAGTTACACAAACACTGAATCTCACCGGGGTACAGTTCCACGCACATTGACTCTCACTGGGGTACAGTGCCACACACACTGACTCTCACTGTGGTATAGATCCACACACAATAACTTTCACCAGGGTACAGTTCCACACACACTGACTTTCACCGGGGTACTTTTCCATACACACTTACTTTCACCGGGGTACAGTTCCACACACACTGAATTTCACCGCGGTACAGTTACACACACTCTGACTTTCACCAGGGTACAGTTCCACATACGCTGACTTTACCGGGGTACAGTTACACACACACTTACTTTCACCGGGGTAAAGCTCCACTCACACTGACTTTCACCGGGGTACAGTTACACAAACACTGACTTTCACCGGGGTATAGTTCCACACACATTGACTTTCATAGGGGTTCAGTTCCACACACACTGACTGTCACCAGGGATCAGTTCCATACACACTGACTCTCACTTGGGTACAGTTCCACACATACTGACTTTCACCGGGGTAGAGTTCCAAACACACTGACGTTCACAGAGGTACAGTTCCACACACACTGACTATCAATGGGGTACAGTTCCACACACACTGACTCTCACTTGGGTACAGTTACAAACACACTGACTTTCACCGGGGTACAGTTCCACAAACACTGACTTTCACCGGTGTACAGTTCCACACACACTGACTCTCACTTGGGTACAGTTCCACACACACTGACTTTCCCAGGGGTTCAGTTCAACACACACTGACTCTCCCTTGGGTACAGTTCCACTCACACTGACTTTCATCGGGGTACAGTTCCACACACACCTACTTTCACCGGGGTACAGTTCCACACACACTGACTTTCACCGCGGTACAGCTACTCACACACTGAATTTCACCGGGGTACAGTTCCACAAACACTGATTTTCACCGGGGTACAGTTACACACACAGTGACTTTCACTGGGGTTAAGTTCCACACACAGTGAGTATCGCCTGGGTACAGTTCCAAACAAACTGACTTTCACCCGGGTACAGTTACACACACACTGACTTTCACTGGAGTACAGTTCCACACACATTGACATTCACAGGGGTTCAGTTCCACACACACTAACTCTCACTTGGGTACAGTTCCACACACACTGACTTTCACTTGGGTACAGTTCCACGCACATTGACTTTCACAGGGGTTAAGTTCCACACACACTGACTCTCACTTGGGTACAGTTCCACACACACTGACGTTCACAGGGGTACAGTTCCACACACATTGATTTTCACTGGCGTACAGTTCCACACACACTTACTCTCACTTAGGTACAGTTCCACACACACTGACTTTCACAGGGGTTCAGTTCAACACACACTGACTCTCCCTTGGGTACAGTTCTGCACACACTGACTTTCACCGGGGTTCAGTTACACACACATTGACTTTCACCGGGGTACAGCTCCACTCACACTGACTTTCACCGGGGTACATTTCCACAAACACTGACTTTCACAGGGGTACAAATCCACACACACTGACTTTCACAGGGGTTCAGTTCCACACACACTGACTTTCACAGGGGAACAGTTAAACACACACAGACATTCACCGGGGTTCAGTTCCACACACACTGACTCTCACTTGGGTACAGTTCCACACACACTCACTTTCACCGCTTTTCAGTTCCACACACAATGACTTTCACGGGGGCACAGTTACATGCACACAGACTTTCACCGGTGTTCAGTTCCACACACACTGACTCTCACTTGGGCACAGTTCCACACACACTGACTTTCACAGGGGTACAGTTCCACACACACAGACTTTCACCGGGGTACAGTTCCACAAACACTGACTTCCACCGGGGTGCAGTTCCACACACACTGACGTTCATCGGGGTTCAGTTCCACATGCACTGACTCTCACCAGAGTACAGGTACACAGACAAAGACCATCACAAGGGTACAGTTACACAAACACTGAATCTCACCGGGGTACAGTTCCACGCACATTGACTCTCACTGGGGTACAGTGCCACACACACTGACTCTCACGGTGGTATAGTTCCACACACAATAACTTTCACCAGGGTAGAGTTCCACACACACTGACTTTCACCGGGGTACTTTTCCATACACACTTACTTTCACCGGGGTACAGTTCCACACACACTGAATTTCACCGCGGTACAGTTACACACACTCTGACTTTCACCAGGGTACAGTTCCACATACGCTGACTTTACCGGGGTACAGTTACACACACACTTACTTTCACCGGGGTAAAGCTCCACTCACACTGACTTTCACCGGGGTACAGTTACACAAACACTGACTTTCACCGGGGTACAGTTCCACACACATTGACTTTCATAGGGGTTCAGTTCCACACACACTGACTGTCACCAGGGATCAGTTCCACACACACTGACTCTCACTTGGGTACAGTTCCACACATACTGACTTTCACCGGGGTAGAGTTCCAAACACACTGACGTTCACAGAGGTACAGTTCCACACACACTGACTATCAATGGGGTACAGTTCCACACACACTGACTCTCACTTGGGTACAGTTACAAACACACTGACTTTCACCGGGGTACAGTTCCTCACACACTGAAGTTCACAGGGATACAGTTCCACAAACACTGACTTTCACCGGTGTACAGTTCCACACACACTGACTCTCACTTGGGTACAGTTCCACACACACTGACTTTCCCAGGGGTTCAGTTCAACACACACTGACTCTCCCTTGGGTACAGTTCCACTCACACTGACTTTCAGCAGGGTTCAGTTACCCACACACTGACTTTCATGGGGGTACAGCTCCACTCACACTGACTTTCACCGGGGTACAGTTCCACACACATTGACTTTAGCTGGGGTTCAGTTCCATACACACTGACTTTCACAGTGGTACAGTTAAACACACACTGACATTCACCGGGGTTCAGTTCCACACACACTGACTCTCACTTGGGTACAGTTCCACACACACTGACTTTCACCGGGGTACAGTTCCACAAACAATGCCTTCCACCAGGGTACAGTTCCACACACACTGACGTTCACCGGGGTTCAGTTCCACACGCACTGTCTCTAACCGGAGTACAGGTACACACACACTGACTTTAACCAAGTTACAGTTACACACACACTGACTCTCACCGGGGTAGAGTTCCACACACAATGACTCTCACCGGGGTACAGTTCTACACACACTGACTCTCACTTGGGTATAGTTCCACACACACTGAATTTCACCGGTGTACAGTTACACACACTCTAATTTTCATCAGGGTACAGTTCCACATACGCTGACTTTACCGGGGTACAGTTACACACACACTGACTATCACCGGAGTTCAGTTACACACACACTTACTTTCACCAGGGTAATGCTCCACTCACACTGACTTTCACTTGGGTACAGTTCCACAAACACTGACGTTCACCGGGGTACAGTTCTACACACATTGACTTTCACAGGGGTTCAGTTCCACACACACTGACTTTCACAGGGGTACAGTTCCACACAAACAGACATTCACTGGGGTTCAGTTCCACACACATTGACTCTCACTTGGGTATAGTTCCACACACACTGACTTTCACCGGGTACAGTTCCAAACACACTGACGTTCACAGAGGTACAGTTCCACACACACTGACTTTCTACGGGGTACAGTTCCACACACACTGACTCTCACTTGGGTACATTTACAAACACACTGACTTTCACCGGGGTACAGTTCCACACACACTCACGTTCACAGGGGTACAGTTCCACACACACTGACTTTCACCGGTGTACAGTTCCACACACACTGATTATCACGTGGGTACAGTTCCACAAACCCTGATTTTCACCGGGTTCAGGTCAACACACACTGAAACTCACTTGGGTACAGTTCCACACACACTGACTTTCATCGGGGTACAGTTCCACACACACCTACTTTCACCGAGGTACAGTTCCAACCACACTGACTTTCACAGCGGTACAGCTACTCACACACTGAATTTCACCGGGGTACAGTTCCACAAACATTGATTTTCACCGGGGTACAGTTACACACACAGTGTCTTTCACTGGGGTTAAGTTCCACTCACAGTGAGTATCGCCGGGGTGCAGTTCCACACACACTGACTTTCACCCGGGTACAGTTACACACACACTGACTTTCACTGGAGTACAGTTCCACACACATTGACATTCACAGGGGTTCAGTTACACACACACTAACTCTCACTTGGGTACAGTTACACACCCACTGACTTTTACCGGGGTACAGTTCCACGCACATTGGCTTTCACAGGGGTTAAGTACCACACACACTGACTCTCACTTGGGTACAGTTACACGCACACTGACTTTCACCGGGGTACAGTTCCACACACACTGACGTTCACAGGGTTACAGTTCCACACACATTAATTTTCACTGGCGTACAGTTCCACACACACTTACTCTCACTTAGGTACAGTTCCACACACACTGACTTTCACAGGGGTTCAGTTCAACACACACTGACTCTCCCTTGGGTACAGTTCTGCACACACTGACTTTCACCGGGGTTCAGTTACACACACATTGACTTTCACGGGGGTACAGCTCCAATCACACTGACTATCACCGGGGTACAGTTCCACACACTTTGACTTTCACAGGGGTTCAGTACCACACACACTGACTTTCAAAGGGGTACTTTTCCATACACATTGACTTTCACCGGGGTACAGTTCCACACACACTGAATTTCACCGGGGTACTTTTCCATACACATTGACTTTCACCGGGGTACAGTTCCACACACACTGAATTTCACCGGGGTACAGTTACACACACTCTGACTTTCACCAGGGTACAGTTCCACATACGTTGACTTTACCGGGGTACAGTTACACACACACTGACTAACACCGGAGTTCAGTTACACACACACTTACTTTCACCGGGGTAAAGCTCCACTCACACTGACTTTCACTTGGGTACAGTTCCACAAACACTGACGTTCACCGGGGTACAGTTCTACACACATTGACTTTCACAGGGGTTCAGTTCCACACACACTGACTTTCACAGGGGTACAGTTCCACACAAACAGATATTCACTGGGGTTCAGTTCCACACACACTGACTCTCACTAGGGTACAGTTCCACACACACTGACTTTCACCGGGGTTCAGTTCCAAACACACTGACGTTCTCAAAGGTACAGTTCCACACACACTGACTTTCAATGGGGTACAGTTCCAAACACACTGACTCTCACTTGGGTACAGTTACACACACAGTGACTTTCACCGGGGTACAGTTCCACACACACTGACGTTCACAGGGGTACAGTTCCACACACACTGACTTTCACCGGTGCACAGTTCCACCCACACTGACTCTCACGTGGGTACCGTTCCACACACCCTGACTTTCACCGGGGTTCAGTTCAACACACACTGACTCTCTCTTGGGTACAGTTCCACACACACTGACTTTCACCGGTTTCAGTTCCACACACACTGACTTTCACAGGGGTACAGTTCCACACACACAGACTTTCACCGGGGTACAGTTCCACAAACACTGACTTCCACCGGGGTGCAGTTCCACACACACTGACGTTCATCGGGGTTCAGTTCCACATGCACTGACTCTCACCAGAGTACAGGTACACAGACAAAGACCATCACAAGGGTACAGTTACACAAACACTGAATCTCACCGGGGTACAGTTCCACGCACATTGACTCTCACTGGGGTACAGTGCCACACACACTGACTCTCACTGTGGTATAGTTCCACACACAATAACTTTCACCAGGGTAGAGTTCCACACACACTGACTTTCACCGGGGTACTTTTCCATACACACTTACTTTCACCGGGGTACAGTTCCACACACACTGAATTTCACCGCGGTACAGTTACACACACTCTGACTTTCACCAGGGTACAGTTCCACATACGCTGACTTTACCGGGGTACAGTTACACACACACTTACTTTCACCGGGGTAAAGCTCCACTCACACTGACTTTCACCGGGGTACAGTTACACAAACACTGACTTTCACCGGGGTACAGTTCCACACACATTGACTTTCATAGGGGTTCAGTTCCACACACACTGACTGTCACCAGGGATCAGTTCCACACACACTGACTCTCACTTGGGTACAGTTCCACACATACTGACTTTCACCGGGGTAGAGTTCCAAACACACTGACGTTCACAGAGGTACAGTTCCACACACACTGACTATCAATGGGGTACAGTTCCACACACACTGACTCTCACTTGGGTACAGTTACAAACACACTGACTTTCACCGGGGTACAGTTCCTCACACACTGAAGTTCACAGGGATACAGTTCCACAAACACTGACTTTCACCGGTGTACAGTTCCACACACACTGACTCTCACTTGGGTACAGTTCCACACACACTGACTTTCCCAGGGGTTCAGTTCAACACACACTGACTCTCCCTTGGGTACAGTTCCACTCACACTGACTTTCATCGGGGTACAGTTCCACACACACCTACTTTCACCGGGGTACAGTTCCACACACACTGACTTTCACCGCGGTACAGCTACTCACACACTGAATTTCACCGGGGTACAGTTCCACAAACACTGATTTTCACCGGGGTACAGTTACACACACAGTGACTTTCACTGGGGTTAAGTTCCACACACAGTGAGTATCGCCTGGGTACAGTTCCAAACAAACTGACTTTCACCCGGGTACAGTTACACACACACTGACTTTCACTGGAGCACAGTTCCACACACATTGACATTCACAGGGGTTCAGTTCCACACACACTAACTCTCACTTGGGTACAGTTACACACACACTGACTTTCACCGGGGTACAGTTCCACACACACTGACTTTCACTTGGGTACAGTTCCACGCACATTGACTTTCACAGGGGTTAAGTTCCACACACACTGACTCTCACTTGGGTACAGTTCCACACACACTGACTTTCACCGGGGTACAGTTCCACACACACTGACGTTCACAGGGGTACAGTTCCACACACATTGATTTTCACTGGCGTACAGTTCCACACACACTTACTCTCACTTAGGTACAGTTCCACACACACTGACTTTCACAGGGGTTCAGTTCAACACACACTGACTCTCCCTTGTGTACAGTTCTGCACACACTGACTTTCACCGGGGTTCAGTTACACACACATTGACTTTCACCGGGGTACAGCTCCACTCACACTGACTTTCACCGGGGTACATTTCCACAAACACTGACTTTCACAGGGGTACAAATCCACACACACTGACTTTCACAGGGGTTCAGTTCCACACACACTGACTTTCACAGGGGAACAGTTAAACACACACAGACATTCACCGGGGTTCAGTTCCACACACACTGACTCTCACTTGGGTACAGTTCCACACACACTCACTTTCACCGCTTTTCAGTTCCACACACAATGACTTTCACAGGGGCACAGTTCCATGCACACAGACTTTCACCGGTGTTCAGTTCCACACACACTGACTCTCACTTGGGTACAGTTCCACACACACTGACTTTCACAGGGGTACAGTTCCACACACACAGACTTTCACCGGGGTACAGTTCCACAAACACTGACTTCCACCGGGGTGCAGTTCCACACACACTGACGTTCATCGGGGTTCAGTTCCACATGCACTGACTCTCACCAGAGTACAGGTACACAGACAAAGACCATCACAAGGGTACAGTTACACAAACACTGAATCTCACCGGGGTACAGTTCCACGCACATTGACTCTCACTGGGGTACAGTGCCACACACACTGACTCTCACTGTGGTATAGTTCCACACACAATAACTTTCACCAGGGTACAGTTCCACACACACTGACTTTCACCGGGGTACTTTTCCATACACACTTACTTTCACCGGGGTACAGTTCCACACACACTGAATTTCACCGCGGTACAGTTACACACACTCTGACTTTCACCAGGGTACAGTTCCACATACGCTGACTTTACCGGGGTACAGTTACACACACACTTACTTTCACCGGGGTAAAGCTCCACTCACACTGACTTTCACCGGGGTACAGTTACACAAACACTGACTTTCACCGGGGTACAGTTCCACACACATTGACTTTCATAGGGGTTCAGTTCCACACACACTGACTGTCACCAGGGATCAGTTCCACACACACTGACTCTCACTTGGGTACAGTTCCACACATACTGACTTTCACCGGGGTAGAGTTCCAAACACACTGACGTTCACAGAGGTACAGTTCCACACACACTGACTATCAATGGGGTACAGTTCCACACACACTGACTCTCACTTGGGTACAGTTACAAACACACTGACTTTCACCGGGGTACAGTTCCTCACACACTGAAGTTCACAGGGGTACAGTTCCACAAACACTGACTTTCACCGGTGTACAGTTCCACACACACTGACTCTCACTTGGGTACAGTTCCACACACACTGACTTTCCCAGGGGTTCAGTTCAACACACACTGACTCTCCCTTGGGTACAGTTCCACTCACACTGACTTTCAGCAGGGTTCAGTTACACACACACTGACTTTCATGGGGGTACAGCTCCACTCACACTGACTTTCACCGGGGTACAGTTCCACACACATTGACTTTAGCTGGGGTTCAGTTCCATACACACTGACTTTCACAGTGGTACAGTTAAACACACACTGACATTCACCGGGGTTCAGTTCCACACACACTGACTCTCACTTGGGTACAGTTCCACACACACTGACTTTCACCGGGGTACAGTTCCACAAACAATGCCTTCCACCAGGGTACAGTTCCACACACACTGACGTTCACCGGGGTTCAGTTCCACACGCACTGACTCTAACCGGAGTACAGGTACACACACACTGACTTTAACCAAGTTACAGTTACACACACACTGACTCTCACCGGGGTAGAGTTCCACACACAATGACTCTCACCGGGGTACAGTTCTACACACACTGACTCTCACTTGGGTATAGTTCCACACACACTGAATTTCACCAGTGTACAGTTACACACACTCTAATTTTCATCAGGGTACAGTTCCACATACGCTGACTTTACCGGGGTACAGTTACACACACACTGACTATCACCGGAGTTCAGTTACACACACACTTACTTTCACCGGGGTAATGCTCCACTCACACTGACTTTCACTTGGGTACAGTTCCACAAACACTGACGTTCACCGGGGTACAGTTCTACACACATTGACTTTCACAGGGGTTCAGTTCCACACACACTGACTTTCACAGGGGTACAGTTCCACACAAACAGACATTCACTGGGGTTCAGTTCCACACACATTGACTCTCACTTGGGTATAGTTCCACACACACTGACTTTCACCGGGTACAGTTCCAAACACACTGACGTTCACAGAGGTACAGTTCCACACACACTGACTTTCTACGGGGTACAGTTCCACACACACTGACTCTCACTTGGGTACATTTACAAACACACTGACTTTCACCGGGGTACAGTTCCACACACACTCACGTTCACAGGGGTACAGTTCCACACACACTGACTTTCACCGGTGTACAGTTCCACACACACTGATTATCACGTGGGTACAGTTCCACAAACCCTGATTTTCACCGGGTTCAGGTCAACACACACTGAAACTCACTTGGGTACAGTTCCACACACACTGACTTTCATCGGGGTACAGTTCCACACACACCTACTTTCACCGAGGTACAGTTCCAACCACACTGACTTTCACAGCGGTACAGCTACTCACACACTGAATTTCACCGGGGTACAGTTCCACAAACACTGATTTTCACCGGGGTACAGTTACACACACAGTGTCTTTCACTGGGGTTAAGTTCCACTCACAGTGAGTATCGCCGGTGTGCAGTTCCACACACACTGACTTTCTCCCGGGTACAGTTACACACACACTGACTTTCACTGGAGTACAGTTCCACACACATTGACATTCACAGGGGTTCAGTTACACACACACTAACTCTCACTTGGGTACAGTTACACACCCACTGACTTTTACCGGGGTACAGTTCCATGCACATTGGCTTTCACAGGGGTTAAGTTCCACACACACTGACTCTCACTTGGGTACAGTTACACGCACACTGACTTTCACCGGGGTACAGTTCCACACACACTGACGTTCACAGGGTTACAGTTCCACACACATTAATTTTCACTGGCGTACAGTTCCACACACACTTACTCTCACTTAGTAACAGTTCCACACACACTGACTTTCACAGGGGTTCAGTTCAACACACACTGACTCTCCCTTGGGTACAGTTCTGCACACACTGACTTTCACCGGGGTTCAGTTACACACACATTGACTTTCACGGGGGTACAGCTCCAATCACACTGACTTTCACCGGGGTACAGTTCCACACAATTTGACTTTCACAGAGGTTCAGTACCACACACACTGACTTTCAAAGGGGTACTTTTCCATACACATTGACTTTCACCGGGGTACAGTTCCACACACACTGAATTTCACCGGGGTACTTTTCCATACACATTGACTTTCACCGGGGTACAGTTCCACACACACTGAATTTCACCGGGGTACAGTTACACACACTCTGACTTTCACCAGGGTACAGTTCCACATACGTTGACTTTACCGGGGTACAGTTACACACACACTGACTAACACCGGAGTTCAGTTACACACACACTTACTTTCACCGGGGTAAAGCTCCACTCACACTGACTTTCACTTGGGTACAGTTCCACAAACACTGACGTTCACCGGGGTACAGTTCTACACACATTGACTTTCACAGGGGTTCAGTTCCACACACACTGACTTTCACAGGGGTACAGTTCCACACAAACAGACATTCACTGGGGTTCAGTTCCACACACACTGACTCTCACTAGGGTACAGTTCCACACACACTGACTTTCACCGGGGTTCAGTTCCAAACACACTGACGTTCTCAAAGGTACAGTTCCACACACACTGACTTTCAATGGGGTACAGTTCCACACACACTGACTCTCACTTGGGTACAGTTACACACACAGTGACTTTCACCGGGGTACAGTTCCACACACTCTGACGTTCACAGGGGTACAGTTCCACACACACTGACTTTCACCGGTGCACAGTTCCACCCACACTGACTCTCACGTGGGTACAGTTCCACACACCCTGACTTTCACCGGGGTTCAGTTCAACACACACTGACTCTCTCTTGGGTACAGTTCCACACACACTGACTTTCACCGGTTTCAGTTCCACACACACTGACATTCACTGGGGTACAGTTACACACACACTGACATTCACCGGTGTACAGTTACACACACACTGACTTTCACCAGGGTACAGTTCCACACACATTGACTTTCACCTGGGTACAGTCCTACACACACTGACTTTCACCGGGGTACAGTGCCACAAACACTGACATTCAACGGGGTACATTTCCACCCACACTGACTTTCATCGGGTAGAGTTAAACACACACTGAATTTCATCAGGGTACAGTTCCACACACACTGACTCTCATAAGGGGTTCAGTTACACACACACTGGCTTTCACAGGGGTACAGTTACACACACACGTACTGTCACCGGGTTACAGTTCCACTCACACTGACTTTCACAGGGGTTCAGATCCACACACACTGACTTTCACTGCTGTACAGTTACACACCCACTGAGTTTCACCAGGGTACAGTTCCACACACACTGACGTTCACAGGGGTGCAGTTCCACACACACTGTTTTTAACCGGCGTACAGTTCCACACACACTGACTCTCACTTAGGTACAGTTCCACACACACTGACTCTCACAGGGGTTCAGTTCCACACACACTGTCTTTCAACAAGGTACAGTTACAAACACACTCACTTACACGGGGGTTCAGTTCCACACACACTGACTTTCACCGGGGTGCAGTTCCACACACACTTACTTTTACCGGGGTACAGATCCACACACACTGACTTTCACTGTGGTAAAGTTACACACACACTGAGTTTCACCAGGGTACAGTTCCACAAACACTGACTTTCAACGGGGTACAGTTCCACACACACTGACTTTCACCGGGGTACAGTTCCACACACATTGACTTTCAAAGGGGTTCAGTTCCACACACTCTGACTTTCACCAGGGATCAGTTCCACACACACTGACTCTCACTTGGGTACAGTTCCACAAACATTGACTTTCACCGGGGTACAGTTCCAAACACACTGACGTTCACAGAGGTACAGTTCCACACGCACTGACTTTCAACGGGGTACAGTTCCACACACACTGACTCTCACTTGGGTACAATTACAAAAACACTGACTTTCACCGGGGTACAGGTCCAATCACACTGACGTTCACAGGGGTACAGTTCCACACACACTGACTTTCACCGGTGTACAGTTCCACACACACTGACTCTCACATGGGTACAGTTCCACACACCCTGACTTTCACTGGGGTTCAGTTCAACGCACACTGACTCTCACTAGGGTACAGTTCCACACACATTGACTTTCACTGGGGTACAGTTACACACACACTGACATTCACCGGTTTACAGTTACACAAACACTGACATTCACCGGGGTATAGTTCCACACACATTGACTTTCACCTGGGTACAGTTCCACACACATTGACTTTCACCGGCGTACAGTTCCACACACACTGACATTCAACAGGGTACAGTTCCACCCACACTGAATTTCATCGGGTAGAGTTACACACACACTGAATTACACCAGGGTACAGTTCCACACACACTGACTCTCACAGGGGTTCAGTTCCACACACACTGGCATTCACAGGGGTACAGTTACACACACACGGATTGTCACCGGGTTACAGTTCCACTCACACTGACTTTCACAGGGGCACAGTTCCACACACAATGACTTTCACCGGGATACAGTTCCACACACACTTACTTTCACCGGGGTAAAGTTCCACACACACTGACTTTCACCGCGGTACAGCTAAACACACACTGATTTTCACCGGGCTCCAGATCCACAAACAATGACTTTCACCGGGGTACAGTTACACACACACTGACGTACACCGGGGTTATGTTCCACACACAGTGAGTTTCACCGGCGTACAGTTCCACACACACTGACTTTCACCCGGGTACAGTTACGCACACTCTGACTTTCACCAGGGTACAGTTCCACATACGCTGACTTTACCGGGTTTCAGTTACACCCACACTGACTATCACCAGAGTACAGTTACACACACACTTACTTTCACCGGGGTAAAGCTCCACTCACACTGACTTTCACCGGGGTACAGTTCCACAAACACTAACTTCACCGGGGTACAGTTCCACACACATTGACTTTCACAGGGGTTCAGTTCCACACACACTGACTTTCACCGGGGATCAGTTCCACACACACTGACTCTCACTTGGGTACAGTTCCACAAACATTGACTTTCACCGGGCTACAGTTCCAAACACACAGACGTTCACAGAGGTACAGTTCCACACGCCCTGACTTTCAACGGGGTACAGTTCCACACACACTGACTCTCACATGGGTACAGTTCCACACACCCTGACTTTCACTGGGGTTCAGTTCAACACACACTGACTCTCACTTGGGTACAGTTCCACACACACTGACTTTCACCGGGTTTCAGTTCCACACACATTGACTTACACTGGGGTACAGTTACACACACACTGACATTCACCGGTGTACAGTTACACACACACTGACATTCACCGGGGTACAGTTCCGCACACATTGACTTTCACCTGGGTACAGTTGCAAACACACTGACTTTCACCGGGGTATTTTTCCACACACGTTGACTTTCACCGGGGTACAGTTCCACACACACTGAATTTCACCGGGATACAGTTACGCACACTCTGAATTTCACAAGGGTACTGTTCCACATACGCTGACTTTACCGGGGTTCAGTTTCACACACACTGACTTTCAACGGGGATCAGTTCCACACACACTGACTCTCACTTGGGTACAGTTCCAAAAACACTGACTTTCACCGGGGTACAGTTCCAAACACACTGATGTTCACAGAGGTAAAGTTCCACACACACTGACTTTCAATGGGGTACAGTTCCACACACACTGTCTCTCACTTGAGTACAATTACAAACACTCTGACTGTCACCGGGGTACAGTTCCACACGCACTGACGTTCACCGGTGTACAGTTCCACACACACTGACTCTCACGTGGGTACAGTTCCACACACCCTGACTTTCACCGGGGTTCAGTTCAACACACACTGACTCTCATTTGGGTACAGTTCCACACACACTGACTTTCACCGGTGTACAGTTCCACACACACTGACTCTCACGTGGGTACAGTTCCACACACCCTGACTTTCACCGGGGTTCAGTTCAACACACACTGACTCTCACTTGGGTACAGTTCCACACACACTGACTTTCACTGGGGTACAGTTACACGCACAATGACATTCACCGGTGTACAGTTACACACACACTGACATTCACCGGGGTACAGTTCCACACACACTGACTTTCACCAGCGTACAGTTCCACACACAATGACATTCAAGGGGGTACAGTTCTTCCCACACTGACTTTCATCGGGTAGAGTTACACACACACTGAATTTCACCAGGGTACAGTTCCACACACACTGACTCTCACAGGGGTTCAGTTCCACACACAATGACTTTCACCGGGGTACAGTTCCACACACACTTACTTTCACCGGGGTACAGTTCCACACAAACTGACTTTCACCGCGGTACAGCTAAACACACACTGAATTTCACAGGGGTACAGTTCCACAAACACTGACTTTCACCGGGGTACAGTTACACACACACTCACTTACACCGCGGTACAGCTAAACACACACTGAATTTCACCGGGGTACAGTTCCACAAACACTGGCTTTCACAGGGGTACAGTTACACACACACTTACTTTCACCGGGGTAAAGCTCCACTCACACTGACTTTCACCGGGGTACAGTTCCACACACATTGACTTTCACAGGGGTTCAGTTCCACACACACTTACTTTCAACGGGGATCAGTTCCACACACACTGACTCTCACTTGGGTACAGTTCCACAAACACTGACTTTCACCGGGGTACAGTTCCAAACACACTGATGTTCACAGAGGTAAAGTTCCACACACACTGACTTTCAATGGGGTACAGTTCCACACACACTGACTCTCACTTGGGTACAATTACAAACACTCTGACTTTCACCGGGGTACAGTTCCACACACACTGACGTTCACAGGGGTACAGTTCCACACACACTTACTTTCACCGGTGTACAGTTCCACACACACTGACTCTCACGTGGGTACAGTTCCACACACCCTGACTTTCACCGGGGATCAGTTCAACACACACTGATTCTCACTTGGGTACAGTTCCACACACACTGACTTTCACCGGGGTTCAGTTCCACACACATTGACTTTCACTGGGGTACAGTTACACACACACTGACATTCACCGGTGTACAGTTACACACACACTGACATTCACCGGGGTACAGTTCCACACACATTGACTTTCACCTGGGTACAGTTCCACACACGCTGACGTTCACCAGCCTACAGTTCCACACACACTGACATTCAAGGGGGTAGAGTTCTTCCCACATTGACTTTCATCGGGTAGAGTTACACACACACTGAATTTCACCAGGGTACAGTTCCACACACACTGACTCTCACAGGGGTTCAGTTCCACACACACTGGCTTTCACAGGGGTACAGTTACACACACAAGGACTGTCACCGGGTTACAGTTCCACTCACACTGACTTTCACAGCGCTACTGTTCCACACACAATGACTTTCACCGGGGTACAGTTCCACACACACTTACTTTCACCGGGGTACAGTTCCACACAAACTGACTTTCACCGCGGTACAGCTAAACACACACTGAATTTCACCGGCGTACAGTTCCACAAACACTGACCTTCACCGGGGTACAGTTCAACACACACTGACGTTCACAGGGGTACATTTCCACACACAATGACTTTCACCGGTGTACAGTTCCACCCACACTGACACTCACTTGGGTACAGTTCCACACACACTGACTTTCATTGGGGTACAGTTCCACACACACTGACTCTCACAGGGGTTCAGTTCCACACACACTGGCTTTCACAGGGGTACAGTTACACACACACGGACTGTCACCGGGTTACAGTTCCACTCATACTGACTTTCACAGGGGCACAGTTTTTCACACAATGACTTTCACCGGGGTACAGTTCCACACACACTTACTTTCACCGGGGTACAGTTCCACACACACTGACTTTCACCGCGGTACAGCTAAACACACACTGAATTTCACCGGGGTACAGTTCCACAAACACTGACTTTCACCGGGGTACAGTTACACACACACTGACGTACACCGGGGTTATGTTCCACACACAGTGAGTTTCACCGGGGTACAGTTCCACACACATTGACTTTAACCCGGGTACATTTACACACACACTGACTTTCACTCGTGTACAGTTCCACACACATTGACAATCACAGGGGTTCAGTTCCACACACACTAACTCTCACATGGTTACACTTACACAAACACTGACTTGCGCCGGGGTACAGTTCCACGCACATTGACTTTCACAGGGGTTCAGTTCCACACACACTGACTCTCACTTGGGTACAGTGACACACACACTGACTTTCACCGGTGTACAGTTCCACACACACTGACATTCACAGGGGTATAGTTCCACACACATTGATTTTCACCGGCGTACAGTTCCACACACACTGACTCTCACTTAGGTACATTTCCACACACACTGACTTTCCCAGGGGTTCAGTTCAACACACACTGACTCTCCCTTGGATACAGTTCTACACACACTGACTTTCACCAGGGTTCAGTTACACACACACAGACTTTCACCGGGGTACAGCTCCACTCACACTGACTTTCACCGGGGTACAGTTCCACAAACACTGACTTTCACCGGGGTACAGTTCCACACACATTGACTTTCACAGGGGTTCAGTTCCAAACACAATCACTTTCACCGGGGATCAGTTCCACACACACTGACTCTCACTTGGGTACAGTTCCGCAAACACTGACTTTCACCGGGGTACAGTTCCAAACACACTGACGTTCACAGAGGTACAGTTCCACACACAATGACTTTCAATGGGGTACAGTTCCACACACACTGACTCTCACTTGTGTACAGTTACACACACACTGACTTTCACCGGGGTACAGTTCCACACACACTGACGTTCACAGGGGTACAGTTCCACACACACTGACTTTCACCGGTGTACAGTTCCACACACACTGACTCTCACGTGGGTACAGTTCCACAAACCCTGACTTTCACCGGGGTTCAGTTCAACACACACTGACTCTCACTTGGGTACAGTTCCACACACATTGACTTTCACCGGGGTACAGTTCCACACACACTGACTTTCACTGGGGTACAGTTACACACGCACTGACATTCAATGGTGTACAGTTACACACACACTGACTTTCACCGGGGTACAGTTCCACACACATTGACTTTCACCTGGGTACAGTTCCACACACACTGACTTTCACCGGGGTACAGTTCCACACAAACTGACATTCAACGGGGTACAGTTCCACCCACACTGACTTTCATCGGGTAGAGTTGCAAACACAATGAATTACACCAGGGTACAGTTCCACACACACTGCCTCTCACAGGGGTTCAGTTCCACACACACTGGCTATCACAGCGGTACAGTTACACACACACGGACTGTCACCGGGTTACAGTACCACTCACACTGACTTTCACAGGGGCACAGTTCCACACACAATGACTTTCACCGGGGTACAATTCCACACAGACTGTCTTTCAACAAGGTACAGTTACACTCACACTCAATTTCACGTGGGTTCAGTTCCACACACACTGACTTTCACCGGGGTACAGTTCCACACACACTCACTTTCACCGGGGTACAGATCCACACACACTGAATTTCACTGCGGTACAGATACACACACACTGACTTTCACCAGGGTACAGTTCCACAAACACTGACTTTCAACGGGGTACAGTTACACACACACTGACTTTCACCGGGGTTCAGTTCCACACACATTGACTTTCACAGTGGTTCAGTTCCACAAAAACTGACTCTCACTTGGTTACTGTTACACGCACACTGACTTTCTCCGGGGTACAGTTCCACCCACACTGACGTTCACAGGGGTGCAGTTCCACACACACTGTTTTTAACCGGCGTACAGTTCCACACACACTGACTCTCACTTAGGTACAGTTCCACACACACTGACTTTCTCAGGGGTTCAGTTCAACACAAACTGACTTTCACCGGGGTATAGTTCCACACACAATGACTTTCACCAGGGTACATTTCCACACACATTGACTTTCACTGGGGTACAGTTCCACAAACACTGAATTTCACCGGGGTACAGTTACACACACTCTGACTTTCACCAGGGTACAGTTCCACATACGCTGACTTTACCGGGGTAGAGTTACACACACACTATCACCAGAGTACAGTTACACACTCACTTACTTTCACCGGGGTAAAGCTCCACTCACACTGACTTTCACCGGGGTACAGTTCCACAAACACTGACTTTCACCGGGGTACAGTTCCACACACATTGACTTTCACAGGGGTTCAGTTCCACACACACTGACTTTCAACGGGGATCAGTTCCACACACACTGACTCTCACTTGGGTACAGTTCCACACATACTGACTTTCACCGGGGTACAGTTCCAAACACACTGATGTTCACAGAGGTACAGTTCCACACACACTGACTCTCACTTGGGTACAATTACAAACACTCTGACTTTCACCGGGCTACAGTTCCACACACACTGATGTTCACAGGGGTACAGTTCCACACACACTGACTTTCACCGGTGTACAGTTCCACACACACTGACTCTCATGTGGGTACAGTTCCACACACCCTGACTTTCACCGGGGTTCATTTCAACACACACTGACTCTCACTAGGGTACAGTTCCACACACACTGACTTTCACCGGGGTTCAGTTCCACACACATTGACTTTCACTGGGGTACAGTTACACACACACTGACATTCACCGGTGTACAGTTACACACACACTGACATTCACCGGGGTACAGTTCCACACACATTGACTTTCACCTGGGTACAGTTCCACACACACTGACTTTCACCAGCGTACAGTTCCACACGCAATGACATTCAAGGGGGTACAGTTCTTCCCACACTGACTTTCATCGGGTAGAGTTACACACACACTGAATTTCACCAGGGTACAGTTCCACACACACTGACTCTCACAGGGGTTCAGTTCCACACACACTGGCTTTCACAGGGGTACAGTTACACACACAAGGACTGTCACCGGGTTACAGTTCCACTCACTCTGACTTTCATAGCGCTACTGTTCCACACACAATGACTTTCACCGGGGTACAGTTCCACACACACTTACTTTCACCGGGGTACAGTTCCACACAAACTGACTTTCACCGCGGTACAGCTAAACACACACTGAATTTCACCGGGGTACAGTTCCACAAACACTGACTTTCACCGGGGTACTGTTACACACACACTGACTTACACCGGGGTGATTTTCCATACACAGTGAGTTTCACCGGGGTACAGTTCCACACACCCTGACTTTCACCCGTGTACAGTTACACACACACTGACTTTCAATGGGGTACAGTTCCACACACATTGACATTCACAGGGGTTCCGTTCCACTCACTCTAACTCTCACTTGGGTACAGTTACACACACACTGAATTTCGCCGGGGTACAGTTCCACGCACATTGACTTTCACAGGGGTTCAGTTCCACAGACACTGACTCTATCTTGGGTACAAAACACACACACTGACTTTCACCGGGGTACAGTTCCACACACACTGACGTTCACAGGGGTACAGATACACACACACTGACTTTCACCACAGTACAGTTCCACAAACACTGACTTTAACCGGGATACAGTTCCACACACATTAACTTTCACAGGGATTCAGTTCCACACAAACTGACTCTCACTTGGGTACTGTTACACACACACTGACTTTCTCCGGGGTACAGTTCCACACACACTGACTCTCACTTAGGTACAGTTCCACACACACTGACTTTCCCAGGGGTTCAGTTCAACACACACTGACTCTCCCTTGGTTACAGTTCCACACACACTGACTTTCACCGGGGTTCAGTTACACACACACTGACTTTCAAAGGGTATAGCTCCACTCACACTGACTTTCACCGGGGTACAGTTCCACAAACACTGACTTTCACAGGAGTACAGTTCCACACACATTGACTTTCACAGGGGTTCAGTTCCACACACACTTACTTTCACAGGGGTACAGATCCACACACACTGACTTTCACTGCGGTACAGTTACACACACACTGACTTTACCCAGGGTACAGTTCCACAAACATTGACTTTCAACAGGGTACAGTTACACACACACTGACTTTCTCCGGGGTTCAGTTCAACACACATTGACTTTCACAGGGGTTCAGTTCCACACAAACTGACTCTCACTTGGGTACTGTTACACACACACTGACTTTCTCCGGGGTACAGTTCCACACACACTGACTCTCACTTAGGTACAGTTCCACACACACTGACTTTCACAGGGGTTCAGTTCAACACACACTGACTCTCCCTTGGGTACAGTTCCACACACACTGACTTTCACCGGGGTTCAGTTACACACACACTGACTTTCACCAGGGTTCAGCTCCACTAAGACTGACTTTCTTCGGGATACAGTTCGACAAACACTGACTTTCACCGGGGTGCAGTTCCACACACACTGACTTTCACCGGGGTACTTTTCCACACACATTGACCTTCACCGGGGTACAGTTCCACACACACTGAATTTCACCGGGGTACAGTTACGAACACTCTGACTTTCACCAGGGTACAGTTCCACATACGCTGACTTTACCGGGGTACAGTTACACACACACTGACTATCACACAAGTACAGTTACACACACACTTACTTTCACCGGGGTACAGTTCCACACAGATTGACTTTCACCTGGGTACAGTTCCACACACACTGACTTTCACCGGGGTACAGTTCCACTCAAACTGACATTCAACGGGGTACAGTTCCACCCACACTGACTCTCACAGGGGTTCAGTTCCACACACACTGGCTTTCACAGCGGTACAGTTACACACACACGGACTGTCACCGGGTTACAGTACCACTCACACTGACTTTCACAGGGGCACAGTTCCACACACAATGACTTTCACCGGGGTACAATTCCACACAGACTGTCTTTCAACAAGGTACAGTTACACACACACTCAATTTCACGGGGGTTCAGTTCCACACACACTGACTTCACCGGGGTACAGTTCCACACACACTCACTTTCACCGGGGTACAGATCCACACACACTGACTTTCACTGCGGTACAGATACACACACACTGACTTTCACAAGGGTACAGTTCCACAAACTCTGACTTTCAACGGGGTACAGTTACACACACACTGACTTTCACCGGGGTTCAGTTCCACACACATTGACTTTCACAGGGGTTCAGTTCCACAAAAACTGACTCTCACTCGGGTACTGTTACACGCACACTGACGTTCTCCGGGGTACAGTTCCACCCACACTGACTTTCACTGGGGTTCAGTTAAACACACACTGACTTTCACCAGGGTACAGTTCGACAAAAACTGACTTTCACCGGGGTATAGTTCCACACACAATGACTTTCACCAGGGTACATTTCCAAACACACTGCCTTTCACCGGGGTACTTTTCCACACACATTGACTTTCACCGGGGTACAGTTCCACAAACACTGAATTTCACCGGGGTACAGTTACGCACACTCTGACTTTCACCAGGGTACAGTTCCACATACGCTGACTTTACCGGGGTAGAGTTACACACACACTGACTATCACCAGAGTACAGTTACACACACACTTACTTTCACCGGGGTAAAGCTCCACTCACACTGACTTTCACCGGGGTACAGTTCCACAAACACTGACTTTCACCGGGGTACAGTTCCACACACATTGACTTTCACAGGGGTTCAGTTCCACACACACTGACTTTCAACGGGGATCAGTTCCACACACACTGACTCTCACTTGGGTACAGTACCACTCACACTGACTTTCACAGGGGCACAGTTCCACACACAATGACTTTCACCGGGGTACAATTCCACACAGACTGTCTTTCAACAAGGTACAGTTACACACACACTCAATTTCATGGGGGTTCAGTTCCACACACACTGACTTCACCGGGGTACAGTTCCACACACACTCACTTTCACCGGGGTACAGATCCACACACACTGACTTTCACTGCGGTACAGATACACACACACTGACTTTCACCAGGGTACAGTTCCACAAACACTGACTTTCAACGGGGTACAGTTACACACACACTGACTTTCACCGGGGTTCAGTTCCACACACATTGACTTTCACAGGGGTTCAGTTCCACAAAAACTGACTCTCACTTGGGTACTGTTACACGCACACTGACTTTCTCTGGGGTACAGTTCCACCCACACTGACGTTCACAGGGGTGCAGTTCCACACACACTGTTTTTAACCGGCGTACAGTTCCACACACACTGACTCTCACTTAGGTACAGTTCCACACACACTGACTTTCTCAGGGGTTCAGTTCAACACACACTGACTCTCCCTTGGGTACAGTTCCACAGACACTGACTTTCACTGGGGTTCAGTTAAACACACACTGACTTTCACCAGGGTACAGTTCGACAAAAACTGACTTTCACCGGGGTATAGTTCCACACACAATGACTTTCACCAGGGTACATTTCCAAACACACTGACTTTCACCGGGGTACTTTTCCACACACATTGACTTTCACCGGGGTACAGTTCCACAAACACTGAATTTCACCGGGGCACAGTTACGCACACTCTGACTTTCACCAGGGTACAGTTCCACATACGCTGACTTTACCGGGGTAGAGTTACACACACACTGACTATCACCAGAGTACAGTTACACACACACTTACTTTCACCGGGGTAAAGCTCCAGTCACACTGACTTTCACCGGGGTACAGTTCCACAAACACTGACTTTCACCGGGGTACAGTTCCACACACATTGACTTTCACAGGGGTTCAGTTCCACACACACTGACTCTCACTTGGGTACAATTACAAACACTCTGACTTTCACCGGGGTACAGTTCCACACACACTGACGTTCACAGGGGTACAGTTCCACACACACTGACTTTCACCGGTGTACAGTTCCACACACACTGACTCTCACGTGGGTACAGTTCCACACACCCTGACTTTCACCGGGGTTCATTTCAACACACACTGACTCTCACTAGGGTACAGTTCCACACACACTGACTTTCACCGGGGTTCAGTTCCACACACATTGACTTTCACTGGGGTACAGTTACACACACACTGACATTCACCGGTGTACAGTTACACACACACTGACATTCACCGGGGTACAGTTCCACACACATTGACTTTCACCTGGGTACAGTTCCACACACACTGACTTTCACCAGCGTACAGTTCCACACACACTGACATTCAAGGGGGTACAGTTCTTCCCACACTGACTTTCATCGGGTAGAGTTACACACACACTGAATTTCACCAGGGTACAATTCCACACACACTGACTCTCACAGGGGTTCAGTTCCACACACACTGGCTTTCACAGGGGTACAGTTACACACACAAGGACTGTCACCGGGTTACAGTTCCACTCACACTGACTTTCATAGCGCTACTCTTCCACACACAATGACTTTCACCGGGGTACAGTTCCACACACACTTACTTTCACCGGGGTACAGTTCCACACAAACTGACTTTCACCGCGGTACAGCTAAACACACACTGAATTTCACCGGGGTACAGTTCCACAAACACTGACTTTCACCGGGGTACAGTTACACACACACTGACTTACACCGGGGTGATTTTCCATACACAGTGAGTTTCACCAGGGTACAGTTCCACACACACTGACTTTCACCCGTGTACAGTTACACACACACTGACTTTCAATGGGGTACAGTTCCACATACATTGACATTCACAGGGGTTCCGTTCCACACACTCTAACTTTCACTTGGGTACAGTTACACACACACTGAATTTCGCCGGGGTACAGTTCCACGCACATTGACTTTCACAGGGGTTCAGTTCCACAGACACTGACTCTATCTTGGGTACAAAACACACACACTGACTTTCACCGGGGTACAGTTCCACACACACTGACGTTCACAGGGGTACAGATACACACACACTGACTTTCACCACGGTACAGTTCCACAAACACTGACTTTCACCGGGATACAGTTCCACACACATTAACTTTCACAGGGATTCAGTTCCACACAAACTGACTCTCACTTGGGTACTGTTACACACACACTGACTTTCTCCGGGGTACAGTTCCACACACACTGACTCTCCCTTGGGTACAGTTCCACACACACTGACTTTCACCGGGGTTCAGTTACACACACACTGACTTTCAAAGGGTATAGCTCCACTCACACTGACTTTCACCGGGGTACAGTTCCACAAACACTGACTTTCACAGGAGTACAGTTCCACACACATTGACTTTCACAGGGGTTCAGTTCCACACACACTTACTTTCACAGGGGTACAGATCCACACACACTGACTTTCACTGCGGTACAGTTACACACACACTGACTTTACCCAGGGTACAGTTCCACAAACATTGACTTTCAACAGGGTACAGTTACACACACACTGACTTTCACCGGGGTTCAGTTCCACACACATTGACTTTCACAGGGGTTCAGTTCCACACAAACTGACTCTCACTTGGGTACTGTTACACACACACTGACTTTCTCCGGGGTACAGTTCCACACACACTGACTCTCACTTAGGTACAGTTCCACACACACTGACTTTCACAGGGGTTCAGTTCAACACACACTGACTCTCCCTTGGGTACAGTTCCACACACACTGACTTTCACCGGGGTTCAGTTACACACACACTGACTTTAACCGGGGTAAAGCTCCACTCACACTGACTTTCACCGGGGTACAGTTCCACAAACACTGACTTTCACCGGGGTACAGTTCCACACACATTGACTTTCTCAGGGGTTCAGTTCCACACACACTGACTTTCAACGGGGATCAGTTCCACACACACTGACTCTCACTTGGGTACAGTTCCACAAACACTGACTTTCACCGGGGTTCAGTTACACACACACTGACTTTCAAAGGGTATAGCTCCACTCACACTTTCTTTCACCGGGGTACAGTTCCACAAACACTGACTTTCACAGGGGTACAGTTCCACACACATTGACTTTCACAGGGGTTCAGTTCCACACACATTTACTTTCACAGGGGTACAGATCCACACACACTGACTTTCACTGCGGTACAGTTACACACACACTGACTTTACCCAGGGTACAGTTCCACAAACATTGACTTTCAACAGGGTACAGTTACACACACACTGACTTTCACCGGGGATCAGTTCCACACACATTGACTTTCACAGGGGTTCAGTTCCACACAAACTGACTCTCACTTGGGTACTGTTACACACACACTGACTTTCTCCGGGGTACAGTTCCACACACACTGACTCTCACTTAGGTACATTTCCACACACACTGACTTTCACAGGGGTTCAGTTCAACACACACTGACTCTCCCTTGGGTACAGTTCCACACACACTGACTTTCACCGGGGTTCAGTTACACACACACTGACTTTCACCAGGGTTCAGCTCCACTAAGACTGACTTTCACCGGGATACAGTTCGACAAACACTGACTTTCACCGGGGAACAGTTCCACACTCACTGACTTTCACCGGGGTACTTTTCCACACACATTGACCTTCACCGGGGTACAGTTCCACACACACTGAATTTCACCGGGGTACAGTTACGAACACTCTGACTTTCACCAGGGTACTGTTCCACATACGCTGACTTTACCGGGGTACAGTTACACTCACACTGACTATCACACGAGTACAGTTACACACACACTTACTTTCACCGGGGTAAAACTCCATTCACACTGACTTTCACACACTGAATTTCACCAGGGTACAGTTCCACACACACTGACTCTCACAGGGGTTCGGTTCCACACACACTGGCTTTCACAGGGTTACAGTTACACACACACGGACTGTCACCGGGTTACAGTTCCACTCACACTGACTTTCACAGGGCTACAGTTCCACACACAATGACTTTCACCGGGGTACAGTTCCACACACACTTACTTTCACCGGGGTGCAGTTCCACACACACTGACTTTCACCGCGGTACAGCTAAACTCACACTGAATTTCACCGGGGTACAGTTCCACAAACATTGACTTTCACCGGGGTACAGTTACACACACACTGACTTACACCAGGGTTATGTTCCACACACAGTGAGTTTCACCGAGGTACAGTTCCACACACACTGACTTTCACCCGGGTACAGTTACACACACACTGACTTTCAATGGTGTACAGTTCCACACACATTGACATTCGCAGGGGTTCAGTTCCACACACGCTGACTCTCACTTGCGTACAGTTACACACACACTGACTTTCACCGGGGTACAGTTCCACACACACTGACGTTCACAGGGGTACAGTTCCACATACATTGATTTTCACCGCCGTACAGTTCCACTCATGCTGACTATCACTTAGGTACAGTTCCACACAGACTGACTTTGCCAGGGGTTCAGTTCAACACACACTGACTCTCCCTTGGGTACAGTTCTACACACACTGACTTTCACCAGGGTTCAGTTACACACACACTGAATTTCACCGGGGTACAGCTCCACTCTCACTCACTTTCACCAGGGTACAGTTCCACAAACACTGACTTTCACAGGGGTACAGTTCCACACACATTGACTTTCACAGGGGTACAGTTCCACACACATTGACTATCACAGGGGTTCAGTTCCACACACACTGACTTTCTCAGGGGTACAATTAAACACACACAGACATTCACCGGGGTTCAGTTCCACACACACTGACTCTCACTTGGGTACAGTTCCACACACACTGACTTTCACCGATGGTTCAGTTCCACACACATTGACTTTCACAGGGGTGCAGTTACACGCACACAGACATTCACCGGGGTTCAGTTCCTCACGCACTGACTCTAACCGGAGTACAGGTACACACACACTGACTCTCACCGGGGTTCAGTTAAACACACACTGACTCTCACTTGGGTACAGTTCCACACATACTGACTTTCACCGGGGTACAGTTCCACACACACTTACTTTCACCGGGGTACAGTTCCACACACACTGACTTTCACTGCGGTACAGCTATTCACACACTGAATTTCACCGGGGTACATTTCCACAAACACTGACTTTCACCGGGGTACAGTTACACACACAGTGACTTTCACTGGGGTTAGGTTCCACACACAGTGAGTATCGCTGGGTACAGTTCCACACACACTGACTTTCACGCGGGTACAGTTACACACACACTGACTTTCACTGGAGTACAGTTCCAAACACATTGACATTCACAGGGGTTCAGTTCCACACACACTGACTCTCTCTTGGGTACAGTTACACACACACTGAATTTTACCGGGGTACAGTTCCACGCACGTTGACTTTCACAGGGGTTCAGTTCCACACACACTGACTCTAACTTGGGTACAGTTACACTCACACTGACTTTCACCGGGGTAGAGTTCCACACACACTGATGTTCACAGGGGTACAGTTCCACACACACTGACTTTCACAGGGGTTCAGTTCCACACACACTGACTCTAACTTGGGTACAGTTACACTCACACTGACTTTCACCGGGGTAGAGTTCCACACACACTGATGTTCACAGGGGTACAGTTCCACACACACTGACTCTCCCTTGGGTACAGTTCTACACACACTGACTTTCACCGGGGTTCAGTTACACACACACTGACTCTCACTTGGGTACAGTTACAAACACACTGACTCTAACCGGAGTACAGTTACACACACACTTACTTTCACCGGGGTAAAGCTCCACTCACACTGACTTTCACCGGGGTACAGTTACACAAACACTGACTTTCACCGGGGTACAGTTCCACACACATTGACTTTCATAGGGGTTCAGTTCCACACACACTGACTGTAACCGGGGATCAGTTCCACACACACTGACTTTCAATGGGGTACAGTTCCACACACACTGACGTTCACAGGGGTACAGTTCCACAAACACTGACTCTCACTTGGGTACAGTTACAAACACTCTGACTTTCACCGGGGTACAGTTCCACACACACTGACGTTCACAGGGGTACAGTTCCAAACACACTGACTTTCCCCAGTGTACAGTTCCACACACACTGACTCTCACGTGGGTTCAGTTCCACACACACTGACTCTCTCTTGGGTACAGTGACACACACACTGAATTTTACCGGGGTACAGTTCCAGGCACGTTGACTTTCACAGGGGTTCAGTTCCACACACACTGACTCTAACTTGGGTACAGTTACACTCACACTGACTTTCACCGGGGTAGAGTTCCACACACACTGATGTTCACAGGGTACAGTTCCACACACACTGACTCTCCCTTGGGTACAGTTCTACACACACTGACTTTCACCGGGGTTCAGTTACACACACACTGACTCTCACTTGGGTACAGTTACAAACACACTGACTCTAACCGGAGTACAGTTACACACACACTTACTTTCACCGGGGTAAAGCTCCACTCACACTGACTTTCACCGGGGTACAGTTACACAAACACTGACTTTCACCGGGGTACAGTTCCACACACATTGACTTTCATAGGGGTTCAGTTCCACACACACTGACTGTAACCGGGGATCAGTTCCACACACACTGACTTTCAATGGGGTACAGTTCCACACACACTGACGTTCACAGGGGTACAGTTCCACAAACACTGACTCTCACTTGGGTACAGTTACAAACACTCTGACTTTCACCGGGGTACAGTTCCACACACACTGACGTTCACAGGGGTACAGTTCCAAACACACTGACTTTCCCCAGTGTACAGTTCCACACACACTGACTCTCACGTGGGTTCAGTTCCACACACACTGACTCTCTCTTGGGTACAGTGACACACACACTGAATTTTACCGGGGTACAGTTCCACGCACGTTGACTTTCACAGGGGTTCAGTTCCACACACACTGACTCTAACTTGGGTACAGTTACACTCACACTGACTTTCACCGGGGTAGAGTTCCACACACACTGATGTTCACAGGGGTACAGTTCCACACACACTGACTCTCCCTTGGGTACAGTTCTACACACACTGACTTTCACCGGGGTTCAGTTACACACACACTGACTCTCACTTGGGTACAGTTACAAACACACTGACTCTAACCGGAGTACAGTTACACACACACTTACTTTCACCGGGGTAAAGCTCCACTCACACTGACTTTCACCGGGGTACAGTTACACAAACACTGACTTTCACCGGGGTACAGTTCCACACACATTGACTTTCATAGGGGTTCAGTTCCACACACACTGACTGTAACCGGGGATCAGTTCCACACACACTGACTTTCAATGGGGTACAGTTCCACACACACTGACGTTCACAGGGGTACAGTTCCACAAACACTGACTCTCACTTGGGTACAGTTACAAACACTCTGACTTTCACCGGGGTACAGTTCCACACACACTGACGTTCACAGGGGTACAGTTCCAAACACACTGACTTTCCCCAGTGTACAGTTCCACACACACTGACTCTCACGTGGGTACAGTTCCACACACCCTGACTTTCACCGAGGTTCAATTCAACACACACTGACTCTCACTTGAGTACAGTTCCACAAACACTGACTTTCACCGGGGTTCAGTTCAACACACACTGACTCTCACAGGGGTTCAGTTCCACACACACTGGCTTTCACAGCGGTACAGTTCCACACACACGGACTGTCTCCGGGTTACAGTTCCACTCACACTGTCTTTCACAGGGGTACAGTTCCACACACAAATACTTTCACCAGGGTACAATTCCACACAGACTGTCTTTCAACAGGGTATAGTTACACACACACTCACTTTTACGGGGGTTCAGTTCCACACACACTGACTTTGTCCGGGGTACAGTTCCACACACACTTACTTTCACCGGGGTACAGTTCCACACACACTGACTTTCACCACGGTACAGTTACACACACACTGAGTTTCACCAGGGTACAGTTCCACAAACACTGACTTTCAACAGGGTACAGTTACACACACACTGACTTTCACCGGGGTTCAGTTCCACACACATTGACATTCACAGGGGTTCAATTCCACACAAACTGACTCTCACTTGGGTACTGTTACACACACTGACATTCTCCGGGGTACAGTTCCACACACACTGACTCTCACTTAGGTACAGTTCCACACACACTGACTTTCACAGGGGTTCAGTTCAACACACACTGACTCTCCCTTGGGTACAGTTCCACACACACTGACTTTCACCAGGGTACTTTTCCACACACATTGACTTTCACCGGGGTACAGTTCTACACACACTGAATTTCAATGGGGTACAGTTACACACACTCTGACTTTCTCCAGGGTACAGTTACACACACACTTACTTTCACCGGGGTAAAGCTCCACTCACACTGACTTTCTCCGGGGTACAGTTCCACAAACACTGACTTTCACCGGGGTACAGTTCCACACACATTGACTTTCACAGGGGTTCAGTTCCACACACACTGACTTTCACCGGGGATCAGTTCCACACACACTGACTCTCACTTGGGTACAGTTCCACAAACACTGACTTTCACCGGGGTACAGTTCCAAACACACTGACGTTCACAGAGGTACAGTTTCACACACACTGACTTTCAATGGGGTGAAGTTCCAAACACACTGACTCTCAATTGGGTACAATTACAAACATACTGACTTTCACAGGGGTACAGTTACACACACACTGACTTTCACCGGTGTACAGTTCCACACACACTGACTCTCACGTGGGTACAGTTCCACACACCCTGACTTTCAACGGGGTTCAGTTCAACACGCACTGACTCTCACTTGGGTACAGTTCCACACACACTGACTTTCACCGGGGTTCAGCTCCATACACACTGACTTTCACTGGGGTACAGTTACACATACACTGACATTCACCGGTGTACAGTTACACACACACTGACATTCACCGTGGTACAGTTCCACACACATTGACTTTCAACTGGGTACAGTTCCACAAACACTGACTTTCACCGGGGTACAGTTCCAAAAACACTGACATTCAACGGGGTACAGTTCCACCCACACTGACTTTCATCGGGTAGAGTTACACACACACTGAATTTCACCAGGGTACAGTTCCACACACACTGACTCTCACTGGGGTTCAGTTCCACACACACTGGCTTTCACAGGGGTACAGTTACACACACACGGAAAGTCACCGGGTTACATTTCCACTCACACTGACTTTCACAGGGTTACAGTTCCACACACACTGACTTTCACCGGGGTACATTTTCACACACACTGGCGTTCACAGGGGTACAGTTCCACACACACTGACTTTCACCGGGGTTCAGTTCCACACACACTGACTTTCACTGGGGTACAGTTAAACACAAACTGACATTCACCGGTGTACAGTTACACACAAACTGACATTCACCGGGGTACAGTTCCACACACATTGATTTTCAACTGGGTACAGTTCCACACACACTGACTTTCACCGGGGTACAGTTCCTCAAACACTGACATTCAACGGGGTACAGTTCCACCCACACGGACTTTCATCGGTAGAGTTACACACACACTGAATTTCACCAGGGTACAGTTCCACACACACTGACTCCACTGGGGTTCAGTTCCACACACAGTGGCTTTCACAGGGGAACAGTTACACACACACGGACTGTCACCGGGTTACACTTCCACTCACACTGACTTTCACAGGGGTACAGTTCCACACACACTGACTTTCACCGGGGTACAGATTGACACACACTGACGTTCACAGGGGTACAGTTCCACACACATTGACTTTCACAGGGGGGCAGTTCCACACACACTTACTTTCACCGGGGTACAGTTCCACACACACTGACATTCACCGCGGTACAGTTACACACACACTGACTTTCCCCAGGGTACAGTTCCACAAACACTGACTTTCAACGGGGTACAGTTACCCACACACTGACTTTCACCAGGGTTCAGTTCCTCACACAATGACGTTCACAGGGGTGCCGTTCCACACACACTGATTTTCACCGGCGTACAGTTCCACACACACTGACTCTCACTTAGGTACAGTTCCACACACACTGACTTTCACAGGGGTTCAGTTCAACACACACTGACTCTCCCTTGGGTACAGTTCCACACACACTGACTTTCACCGGGGTTCAGTTACACACACAATGACTTTCACCAGGGTACAGCTCCACTAAGACTGACTTTCACCGGGACACAGTTCGACAAACACTGACTTTTACCGGGGTACAGTTCCACACACACTGACTTTCACCGGGGTACTTTTCCACACACATTGTCTTTCACCGGGGTACAGTTCCACTCACACTGAATTTCACCGGCGTACAGTTACACACACTCTGACTTTCACCAGGGTACAGTTCCATATACGCTGACTTTACCGGGGTACAGTTACACACACACTGACTATCACCGGAGTACAGTTACACACCCAGTTACTTTCACCGGGGTAAAGCTCCACTCACACTGACTTTCACCGGGGTACAGTTCCACAAACACTGACTTTCACCGGGGTACACTTCCACAAACATTGACTTTCATAGGGGTTCCAGTCCACACACACTGATTTTCAACGGGGATCAGGTCCACACACACTGACTCTCACTTGGGTAAAGTTCCACAAACACTGACTTTCACCGGGGTACAGTTCCAAACACACTGACGTTCACAGGGGTACAGTTCCACACACACTGACTTTCACTGGTGTACAGTTCCACACACACTGACTCTCACGTGGGTACAGTTCCACACACCATGACTTTCACCGGGGTTCAGTTCCACACACACTGACTCTCACTTGGTACAGTTCCACACACACTGACTTTCACCAGGGTTCAGTTCCACACACACTGACATTCACAGGGGTACAGTTACACACACACTGACATTCACCGGTGTACAGATTAGACACACACTGACATTCACCGGGGTACAGTTCCACACACGCTGACTTTCACCGGGGTACAGTTCCACAAACACTGATTTTCACCGTCGTACAGTTCCACACACACTGACTCTCACTTAGGTACAGTTCCACACACACTGACTTTCACAGGGGTTCAGTTCAACACACACTGACTCTCCCTTAGGTACCGTTCCACACACACTGACTTTAACCAGGGTACAGCTCCACTGAGACTGACTTTCACCGGGATACAGATCGACAAACACTGACTTTCATCGGGGTACAGTTCCACACACACTGAATTTCACCGGGGTACATTTACACACACTCTGACTTTCACCAGGGATCAGTTCCACATATGCTGACTTTACCGGGGTAGAGTTACACACACACTGACTATGACCGGAGTACAGTTACACACAAACTTACTTTCACCGGGGTAAAGCTCCACTCACACTGACTTTCACCGGGGTACAGTTCCACACACATTGACATTCACAGGGGTTCAATTCCACACACACTGACTTTCACCGGGGATCAGTTCCGCACACACTGACTCTCACTTGGGTACAGTTCCACACACACTGACTTTCACCGGGGTACTGTTCCAAACACACTGACGTTCACAGAGGTACAATTACACACACACAGACTTTCACCAGGGTACAGTTCCACACACACTGACGTTCACAGGGATAAAGTTCCACACACACTGACTTTCACCGGTGTACAGTTCCACACACACTGACTCTCACGTGGGTACAGTTCCACACACCATGACTTTCACCGGGGTTCAGTTCAACACACACTGACTCTCACTTGGGTACAGTTCCACACACACTGACTTTAACCAGGGTTCAGTTCCACACACACTGACTTTCACAGGGGTACACTTACACACACGCTGACATTCACCGGTGTACAGTTAAACACACACTGACATTCACCGGGGTACAGTTCCACACACATTGACTTTCACCTGGGTACAGTTCCACACACACAGACTTTCACCGGGGTACAGTTCCACAAACACTGACATTCAACGGGGTACAGTTACACACACACTGACTTTCACCGGGGTTTAGTTCCACACACATTGAGTTTCACAGGGGTTCAGTTCCACACAAACTGTCTCTCAATTGGGTACTGTTACACAAACACTGACTTTCTCCGGGGTACAGTTCCACACACACTGACGTTCACAGGGATGCAGTTCCACACACACTGATTTTAACCGGCGTACAGTTCCACTCACACTGACTCTCACTTAGGTACAGTTCCACACACACTGACTTTCACCGGGGTTCAGTTACACACACACTGACTTTCACCACGGTACAGCTCCACTCAGACTGACTTTCACCGGGATACAGGTCGAAAAACACTGACTTTCACCGGGGTACAGTTCCACACACATTGACTATCACAGGAGTTCAGTTCCACACACACTGACTTTCACTTGGGTACAGTTCCACACACACTGACTTTCACCGGGGTACAGTTCCACACACACTGATTTTCTCCGGGGTACAGTTCCACAAACGCTGACTTCCAACGGGGTACAGTTCCACACACACTGACGTTCACCGGGGTTCAGTTCCACACGCACTGACTCACACCGGGGTACAGGTACACACACACTGACTTTCACCAGGGTACAGTTCCACACACACTGACATTCAATGAGGTACAGTTCCACCCACACTGACTTTCATCGGGTAGAGTTACACACGCACTGAATTTCACCAGGCTACAGTTCCACACACACTGACTCTCACAGGGGTTCAGTTCCACACACACTGGCTTTCACCGGGGTACAGCTACACACACACAGACTGTCACCGGGTTACAGTTCCACAAACACTGACTTTCACAGGGGTACAGTTCCACACACAATGACTTTCACCGGGGTACAATTACACACAGACTGTCTTTCACCAGGGTACAGTTACACACACACTCACTTTCACGGGGCTTCAGTTCCAAACACACTGACTTTCACCGGGGAACAGTTCCACACACACTGTCTTTCACCTCAGAACAGTTACACACACATTGACTTTCACCAGGGTACTGTTCCACACACATTGACTCTCACTTAGGTACAGTTCCACACACACTGACTTTCACAGGTTTTCAGTTCAACACACACTGACTCTCACTTGGGTACAGTTCCACAAACACTGACTTTCACCGGGGTACAGTTCCAAACACACTGACGTTCACAGAGGTACAATTACACACACACTGACTTTCACAAGGGTACAGTTCCACACACACTGACGTTCACAGGGGTACAGTTCCACACACACTGACTTTCACTGGTGTACAGTTCCACACACTGACTCTCACGTGGGTACAGTTCCACACACCATGACTTTCACCGGGGTACAGTTACACACACTCTGACTTTCACCAGGGATCAGTTCCACATATGCTGACTTTACCGGGGTACAGTTACACACACTCTGACTTTCACCAGGGATCAGTTCCACATATGCTGACTTTACCGGGGTACAGTTACACACACACTGACTATCACTGGAGTACAGTTACACACACACTTACTTTCACCGGGGTAAAGCTCCACTCACACTGACTTTCACCAGGGTACAGTTCCACAAACACTGACTTTCACCGGGGTACAGTTCCACACACATTGAATTTCACTGGGGTTCAATTCCACACACACTGACTTTCACCGGGGATCAGTTCCGCACACACTGACTCTCACTTGGGTACAGTTCCACACACACTGACTTTCACCGGGGTACAGTTCCAAACACACTGACTTTCACAGAGGTACAATTACACACACACTGACTTTCACCAGGGTACAGTTCCACACACACTGACGTTCACAGGGATACAGTTCCACACACACTGACTTTCACCAGTGTACAGTTCCACACACACTGACTCTCACGTGGGTACAGTTCCACACACCATGACTTTCACCGGGGTTCAGTTCAACACACACTGACTCTCACTTGGGTACAGTTCCACACACACTGACTTTAACCAGGGTTCAGTTCCACACACACTGACATTCACAGGGGTACAGTTACACACACACTGACATTCACCGGTGTACAGATTAGACACACACTGACATTCACCGGGGTACAGTTTCACACACATTGACTTTCACCTGGGTACAGTTCCACACACGCTGACTTTCACCGGGGTACAGTTCCACAAACACTGATTTTCACCGGCGTACAGTTCCACACACACTGACTCTCACTTAGGTACAGTTCCACACACACTGACTTTCACAGGGGTTCAGTTCAACACACACTGACTCTCCCTTGGGTACCGTTCCACACACACTGACTTTTACCAGGGTACAGCTCCACTGAGACTGACTTTCACCGGGATACAGATCGACAAACACTGACTTTCACCGGGGTACAGTTCCACAGACATTGTCTTTCACCGGGGTACAGTTCCACACACACTGAATTTCACCGGGGTACATTTACACACACTCTGACTTTCACCAGGGATCAGTTCCACATATGCTGACTTTACCGGGGTAGAGTTACACACACACTGACTATGACCGGAGTACAGTTACACACAAACTTACTTTCACCGGGGTAAATCTCCACTCACACTGACTTTCACCGGGGTACAGTTCCACACACATTGACATTCACAGGGGTTCAATTCCACACACACTGACTTTCACCGGGGATCAGTTCCGCACACACTGACTCTCACTTGGGTACAGTTCCACACAAACTGACTTTCACCGGGGTACTGTTCCAAACACTCTGACGTTCACAGAGGTACAATTACACACACACAGACTTTCACCAGGGTACAGTTCCACACACACTGACGTTCACAGGGATAAAGTTCCACACACACTGACTTTCACCGGTGTACAGTTCCACACACACTGACTCTCACGTGGGTACAGTTCCACACACCATGACTTTCACCGGGGTTCAGTTCAACACACACTGACTCTCACTTGGGTACAGTTCCACACACACTGACTTTAACCAGGGTTCAGTTCCACACACACTGACTTTCACAGGGGTACACTTACACACACGCTGACATTCACCGGTGTACAGTTAAACACACACTGACATTCACCGGGGTACAGTTCCACACACATTGACTTTCACCTGGGTACAGTTCCACACACACAGACTTTCACCGGGGTACAGTTCCACAAACACTGACATTCAACGGGGTACAGTTACACACACACTGACTTTCACCGGGGTTTAGTTCCACACACATTGAGTTTCACAGGGGTTCAGTTCCACACAAACTGTCTCTCAATTGGGTACTGTTACACAAACACTGACTTTCTCCGGGGTACAGTTCCACACACACTGACGTTCACAGGGATGCAGTTCCACACACACTGATTTTAACCGGCGTACAGTTCCACTCACACTGACTCTCACTTAGGTACAGTTCCACACACACTGACTTTCACCGGGGTTCAGTTACACACACACTGACTTTCACCACGGTACAGCTCCACTCAGACTGACTTTCACCGGGATACAGGTCGAAAAACACTGACTTTCACCGGGGTACAGTTCCACACACATTGACTATCACAGGAGTTCAGTTCCACACACACTGACTTTCACTTGGGTACAGTTCCACACACACTGACTTTCACCGGGGTACAGTTCCACACACACTGATTTTCTCCGGGGTACAGTTCCACAAACGCTGACTTCCAACGGGGTACAGTTCCACACACACTGACGTTCACCGGGGTTCAGTTCCACACGCACTGACTCACACCGGGGTACAGGTACACACACACTGACTTTCACCAGGGTACAGTTCCACACACACTGACATTCAATGGGGTACAGTTCCACCCACACTGACTTTCATCGGGTAGAGTTACACACGCACTGAATTTCACCAGGCTACAGTTCCACACACACTGACTCTCACAGGGGTTCAGTTCCACACACACTGGCTTTCACCGGGGTACAGCTACACACACACAGACTGTCACCGGGTTACAGTTCCACAAACACTGACTTTCACAGGGGTACAGTTCCACACACAATGACTTTCACCGGGGTACAATTACACACAGACTGTCTTTCACCAGGGTACAGTTACACACACACTCACTTTCACGGGGGTTCAGTTCCAAACACACTGACTTTCACCGGGGAACAGTTCCACACACACTGTCTTTCACCTCAGAACAGTTACACACACATTGACTTTCACCAGGGTACTGTTCCACACACACTGACTCTCACTTGGGTACAGTTCCACAAACACTGACTTTCACCGGGGTACAGTTCCAAACACACTGACGTTCACAGAGGTACAATTACACACACACTGACTTTCACAAGGGTACAGTTCCACACACACTGACGTTCACAGGGGTACAGTTCCACACACACTGACTTTCACTGGTGTACAGTTCCACACACTGACTCTCACGTGGGTACAGTTCCACACACTCTGACTTTCACCAGGGATCAGTTCCACATATGCTGACTTTACCGGGGTACAGTTACACACACTCTGACTTTCACCAGGGATCAGTACCACATATGCTGACTTTACCGGGGTACAGTTACACACACATTGACTATCACTGGAGTGCAGTTACACACACACTTACTTTCACCGGGGTAAAGCTCCACTCACACTGACTTTCACCGGGGTACAGTTCCACAAACACTGACTTTCACCGGGGTACAGTTCCACACACATTGAATTTCACAGGGGTTCAATTCCACACACACTGACTTTCACCGGGGATCAGTTCCGCACACACTGACTCTCACTTGGGTACAGTTCCACACACACTGACTTTCACCGGGGTACAGTTCCAAACACACTGACTTTCACAGAGGTACAATTACACACACACTGACTTTCACCAGGGTACAGTTCCACACACACTGACGTTCACAGGGATACAGTTCCACACACACTGACTTTCACCAGTGTACAGTTCCACACACACTGACTCTCACGTGGGTACAGTTCCACACACCATGACTTTCACCGGGGTTCAGTTCATCACAAACTGACTCTCACTTGGGTACAGTTCCACACACACTGACTTTAACCAGGGTTCAGTTCCACACACACTGACTTTCACAGGGGTACACTTACAGACACACTGACATTCACCGGTGTACAGTTACACACACACTGACATTCACCGGGGTACAGTTCCACACACATTGACTTTCACCTGGGTACATTTCCACACACACTCACTTTCACCGGGGTACAGTTCCACAAACACTGACATTCAACGGGGTACAGTTACACACACACTGACTTTCACCGGGGTTCATTTCCACACACATTGAGTTTCACAGGGGTTCAGTTCCACACAAACTGTCTCTTAATTGGGTACTGTTACACAAACACTGACTTTCTCCGGGGTACAGTTCCACACACACTGACGTTCACAGGGATGCAGTTCCACACACACTGATTTTCACCGGCGTTACAGTTCCACTCACACTGACTCTCACTTAGGTACAGTTCCACACACCCTGAATTTCACCGGGGTTCAGTTACACACACACTGACTTTCACCACGGTACAGCTCCACTCAGACTGACTTTCACCAGGATACAGGTCGACAAACACTGACTTTCACCGGGGTACAGTTCCACACACATTGACTTTCACAGGAGTTCAGTTCCACACACACTGACTTTCACTGGGGTACAGTTCCACACACACAGACATTCACCGGGGTTCAGTTCCACACACACTGACACTCACTTGGGTACAGTTCCACACACACTGACTTTCACCGGGGTACAGTTCCACACACACTGACTTTCACCGGGGTACAGTTCCACAAACGCTGACTTCCAACGGGGTACAGTTCCACACACACTGGCGATCACCGGGGTTCAGTTCCACACGCACTGACTCACACCGGGGTACAGGTACACACACACTGACTTTCACCAGGGTACAGTTCCAGACACACTGACATTCAATGGGGTACAGTTCCACCCACACTGACTTTCATCGGGTAGAGTTACACACACACTGAATTTCACCAGGCTACAGTTCCACACACACTGAGTCTCACAGGGGTTCAGTTCCACACACACTGGCTTTCACCGGGGTACAGCTACACACACACAGACTGTCACCGGGTTACAGTTCCACTCACACTGACTTTCACAGGGGTACAGTTCCACACACAATGACTTTCACCGGGGTACAATTACACACAGACTGTCTTTCACCAGGGTACAGTTCCACACACACAGACTTTCTCCGGGGTACAGTTCCACAAACGCTGACTTCCAACGGGGTACAATTCCACACACACTGACGTTCACCGGGGTTCAGTTCCACACGCACTGACTCACACCGGGGTACAGGTACACACACACTGACTTTCACCAGGGTACAGTTCCACACACACTGACATTCAATGGGGTACAGTTCCACCCACACTGACTTTCATCGGGTAGAGTTACACACGCACTGAATTTCACCAGGCTACAGTTCCACACACACTGACTCTCACAGGGGTTCAGTTCCACACACACTGGCTTTCACCGGGGTACAGCTACACACACACAGACTGTCACCGGGTTACAGTTCCACTCACACTGACTTTCACAGGGGTACAGTTCCACACACAATGACTTTCACCGGGGTACAATTACACACAGACTGTCTTTCACCAGGGTACAGTTACACACACACTCACTTTCACGGGGGTTCAGTTCCAAACACACTGACTTTCACCGGGGAACAGTTCCACACACACTGACTTTCAACTCGGAACAGTTACACACACATTGACTTTCACCAGGGTACTGTTCCACACACACTGACTCTCACTTAGGTACAGTTCCACACACACTGACTTTCACAGGTTTTCAGTTCAACACACACTGACTCTCACTTGGGTACAGTTCCACAAACACTGACTTTCACCGGGGTCCAGTTCCAAACACACTGACGTTCACAGAGGTACAATTACACACACACTGACTTTCACAAGGGTACAGTTCCACACACACTGACGTTTACAGGGGTACCGTTCCACACATACTGACTTTCACTGGTGTACAGTTCCACACAATGACTCTCACGTGGGTACAGTTCCACACACCATGACTTTCACCGGGGTACAGTTACACACACTCTGACTTTCACCAGGGATCAGTTCCACATATGCTGACTTTATCGGGGTACAGTTACACACACTCTGACTTTCACCAGGGATCAGTTCCACATATGCTGACTTTACCGGGGTACAGTTACACACACAGTGACTATGACCGGAGTACAGTTACACACACACTTACTTTCACCGGGGTAAAGCTCCACTCACACTGACTTTCACCGGGGTACAGTTCCACAAACACTGACTTTCACCGGGGTACAGTTCCACACACATTGAATTTCACAGGGGTTCAATTCCACACACACTGACTTTCACCGGGGATCAGTTCCGCACACACTGACTCTCACTTGGGTACAGTTCCACACACACTGACTTTCACCGGGGTACAGTTCCAAACACACTGACGTTCACAGAGGTACAATTACACACACACTGACTTTCACCAGGGTACAGTTCCACACACACTGACGTTCACGGGGATACAGTTCCACACACACTGACTTTCACCGGTGTACAGTTCCACACACACTGACTCTCACGTGGGTACAGTTCCACACACCATGACTTTCACCGGGGTTCAGTTCAACACACACTGACTCTCACTTGGGTACAGTTCCACACACACTGACTTTAACCAGGGTTCAGTTCCACACACACTGACTTTCACAGGGGTACACTTACACACACACTGACATTCACCGGTGTACAGTTACACACACACTGACATTCACCGGGGTACAGTTCCACACACATTGACTTTCACCTGGGTACAGTTCCACACACACTCACTTTCACCGGGGTACAGTTCCACAAACACTGACATTCAACGGGGTACAGTTATACACACACTGACTTTCACCGGGGTTCATTTCCACACACATTGAGTTTCACAGGGGTTCAGTTCCACACAAACTGTCTCTCAATTGGGTACTGTTACACAAACACTGACTTTCTCCGGGGTACAGTTCCACACACACTGACGTTCACAGGGATGCAGTTCCACACACACTGATTTTCACCGGCGTACAGTTCCACTCACACTGACTCTCACTTAGGTACAGTTCCACACACCCTGACTTTCACCGGGGTTCAGTTACACACACACTGACTTTCACCACGGTACAGCTCCACTCAGACTGACTTTCACCGGGGTACAGTTCCACACACATTGACTATCACAGGAGTTCAGTTCCAAACACACTGACTTTCACTGGGGTACAGTTCCACACACACAGACATTCACCGGGGTTCAGTTCCACACACACTGACACTCACTTGGGTACAGTTCCACACACACTGACTTTCACCGGGGTTCAGTTCCACACACACTGACTTTCACCGGGGTACAGTTCCACAAACGCTGACTTCCAACGGGGTACAGTTCCACACACACTGACGTTCACCGGGGTTCAGTTCCACACGCACTGACTCACACCGGGGTACAGGTACACACACACTGACTTTCACCAGGGTACAGTTCCACACACACTGACATTCAATGGGGTACATTTCCACCCACACTGACTTTCATCGGGTAGAGTTACACACACACTGAATTTCACCAGGCTACAGTTCCACACACACTGAGTCTCACAGGGGTTCAGTTCCACACACACTGGCTTTCACCGGGGTACAGCTACACACACACAGACTGTCACCGGGTTACAGTTCCACAAACACTGACTTTCACAGGGGTACAGTTCCACACACAATGACTTTCACCGGGGTACAATTACACACAGACTGTCTTTCACCAGGGTACAGTTACACACACACTCACTTTCACGGGGGTTCAGTTCCAAACACACTGACTTTCACCGGGGAACAGTTCCACACACACTGACTTTCACCGCGGTACAGTTACACACACATTGACTTTCACCAGGGTACTGTTCCACACACACTGACTCTCACGTAGGTACAGTTCCACACACACTGACTTTCACAGGTTTTCAGTTCAACACACACTGACTCTGCCTTGGGTACAGTTCCACACACACTGACTTTCACCGGGGTTCAGTTACACACACAGTGACTTTCACCAGGGTACAGCTCCACTAAGACTGACTTTCACCGGGATACAGTTCGACAAACACTGAATTTAACCGCGGTACAGTTCCACACACACTGACTTTCACCGGGGTACTTTTCCACACACATTGTCTTTCACAGGGGTACAGTTCCACACACAATGAATTTCACCGGGGTAAAGTTACACACTCTCTGACTTTCACCGGGGTACAGTTCCACATACGCTGACTTTACCGGGGTACAGTTACACACACACTGACTATCACCGGAGAACAGTTACACACACACTTACTTTCAGCGGGGTAAATCTCCACTCACACTGACTTTCACCGGGGTACAGTTCCACAAACACTGACTTTCACCGGGGTACAGTTCCACACACATTGACATTCACAGGGGTTCAATTCCACACACACTGACTTTCACCGGGGATCAGTTCCACACACACTGACTCTCACTTGAGTACAGTTCCACAAACACTGACTTTCACCGTGGTACAGGTCCAAACACACTGACGTTCACAGAGGTACAATTACAAACACACTGACTTTCACGAGGGTACAGTTCCACACACACTGACGTTCACAGGGGTACAGTTCCACACACACTGACTTTCACCGCTGTACAGTTCCACACACACTGACTCTCACGTGGGTACAGTTCCACACACCATGACTTTCACCGGGGTTCAGTTCAACACACACTGACTCTCACTTGGGTACAGTGCCACACACACTGACTTTCACCAGGGTTCAGTTCCACACACACTGACTTTTACAGGGGTACACTTACACACACACTGACATTCACCGGTGTACAGTTACACACACACTGACATTCACCGGGGTACAGTTCCACACACATTGACTTTCACCTTGGTACAGTTCCACACACACTGACTTTCACTGGGGTACAGTTCCACAAACACTGACATTCAATGGGGTACAGTTCCACACACACTGACTTTCACCGGGGTTCAGTTCCACACACATTGAGTTCCATAGGTGTTCAGTTCCACACAAACTGTCTCTCACTTGGGTACTGTTACACACACACTGACTTTCTCCGGGGTACAGTTCCACACACACTGACATCACAGGGATGCAGTTCCACACACACTGATTTTCACCGGCGTACCGTTCCACACACACTGACTCACACTTAGGTACAGTTCCACACACACTGACTTTCACCGGGGTTCAGTTACACACACACTGACTTTCACCACGGTACAGCTCCACTCAGACTGACTTTCACCGGGATACAGTTCAACAAACAATGACTTTCACCGGGGTACAGTTCCACACACATTGACTTTCACAGGGGTTCAGTTCCACACACACTGACTCTCACTTGGGTACAGTTCCACACACACTGACTTTCACCGGGGTACAGTTCCACACACACTGACTTTCACCGGGGTACAGTTCCACAACCGCTGACTTCCAACGGGGTACAATTCCACACACACTGATGTTCACCGGGGTTCAGTTCCACACGCACTGACTCGCACCGGGGTACAGGTACACACACACTGACTTTCACCAGGGTACAGTTCCACACACACTGACATTCAATGGGGTACAGTTCCACCCACACTGACATTCATCGGGTAGAGTTACACACACACTGAATTTCACCAGGCTACAGTTCCACACACACTGACTCTCACAGGGGTTCAGTTACACACACACTAACTTTCACCGGTGTACAGTTACACACACACGGATTGTCACCGGGTTACAGTTCCACTCACACTGACTTTCACAGGGGGACAGTTCCAAACACAATGACTTTCACCGGGGTACAATTACACACAGACTGTCTTTCACCAGGGTACAGTTACACACACACTGACTTTCACCAGGGTACAGTTCCACAAACACTGAATTTCAACGGGGTACAGTTACACACACACTGACTTTCCCCAGGGTACAGTTCCACAAACACTGACTTTCAACGGGGTACGGTTACACACACACTGACTTTCACCGGGGTTCTTTTCCACACACACTGACTTTCACAGGGGTACAGTTCCATACACACTGATTTTCACCGGCGTACAGTTCCACACACACTGACTCTCCCTTGGGTACAGTTCCACACACACTGACTTTCACCGGGGTTCAGTTACACACACACTGACTTTCACCAGGGTACAGCTCCAATAAGACTGACTTTCACCGGGATACAGTTAGACAAACACTGACTTACACAGGGGTACAGTTCCACAAACACTGACTTTCAACGGGGTACTTTTCCACACACATTGTCTTTCACCGGTATACAGTTCCACACACACTGACATTCAATGGGGTACAGTTCCACCCACACTGACTTTCATCGGGTAGAGTTGCACACACACTGAATTTCACCAGGCTACAGTTCCACGCACACTGACTCTCACAGGGGTTCAGTTCCAACACACACTGGCTTTCACCGGGGTACAGCTACACACACACAGACTGTCACCGGGTTACAGTTCCACAAACACTGACTTTCACAGGGGTACAGTTCCACACACAATGACTTTCACCGGGGTACAATTACACACAGACTGTCTTTCACCAGGGTACAGTTACACACACACACACTTTCACGGGGGTTCAGTTCCAAACACACTGACTTTCACCGGGGAACAGTTCCACACACACTGACTTTCACCGCGGTACAGTTACACACACACTGACTTTCACTAGGGTACTGTTCCACACACACTGACTCTCACTTAGGTACAGTTCCACACACACTGACTATCACAGGTTTTCATTTCAACACACACTGACTCTCCCTTGGGTACAGTTCCACACACACTGACTTTCACCGGGGTTCAGTTACACACACAGTGACATTCACCGGGGTACAGTTCCACACACATTGACTTTCACCTGGGTACAGTTCCACACACACTGACTTTCACCGGGGTACAGTTCCACAAACACTGACATTCAACGGGGTACAGTTACACACACACTGACTATCACCGGAGAACAGTTACACACACACTTACTTTCAGCGGGGTAAATCTCCACTCACACTGACTTTCACCGGGGTACAGTTCCACAAACACTGACTTTCACCGGGGTACAGTTCCACACACATTGACATTCACAGGGGTTCATTTCCACACACACTGACTTTCACCGGGGATCAGTTCCACACACACTGACTCTCACTTGAGTACAGTTCCACAAACACTGACTTTCACGGTGGTACAGGTCCAAACACACTGACGATCACAGAGGTACAATTACAAACACACTGACTTACACGAGGGTACAGTTGCACACACACTGACGTTCACAGGGGTACAGTTCCACACACACTGACTTTCACCGCTGTACAGTTCCACACACACTGACTCTCACGTGGGTACAGTTCCACACACCATGACTTTCACCGGGGTTCAGTTCAACACACACTGACTCTCACTTGGGTACAGTTCCACACACACTGACTTTCACCAGGGTTCAGTTCCACACACACTGACTTTTACAGGGGTACACTTACACACACACTGACATTCACCGGTGTTCAGCTACACACACACTGACATTCACCGGGGTACAGTTCCACACACATTGACTTTCACCTTGGTACAGTTCCACACACACTGACTTTCACTGGGGTACAGTTCCACAAACACTGACATTCAACGGGGTACAGTTACACACACACTGAGTTTCACCGGGGTTCAGTTCCACACACATTGAGTTCCATAGGTGTTCAGTTCCACACAAACTGTCTGTCACTTGGGTACTGTTACACACACACTGACTTTCTCCGGGGTACAGTTCCACACACACTGACATCACAGGGATGCAGTTCCACACACACTGATTTTCACCGGCGTACCGTTCCACACACACTGACTCACACTTAGGTACAGTTCCACACACACTGACTTTCACCGGGGTTCAGTTACACACACACTGACTTTCACCACGGTACAGCTCCACTCAGACTGACTTTCACCGGGATACAGTTCAACAAACAATGACTTTCACCGGGGTACAGTTCCACACACATTGACTTTCACAGGGATTCAGTTCCACACACACTGACTCTCACTTGGGTACAGTTCCACACACACTGACTTTCACCGGGGTACAGTTCCACAAACACTGACTTTCACCGGGGTACAGTTCCACAACCGCTGACTTCCAACGGGGTACAATTCCACACACACTGACGTTCACCGGGGTTCAGTTCCACACGCACTGACTCGCACCGGGGTACAGGTACACACACACTGACTTTCACCAGGGTACAGTTCCACACACACTGACATTCAATGGGGTACAGTTCCACCCACACTGACATTCATCGGGTAGAGTTACACACACACTGAATTTCACCAGGCTACAGTTCCACACACACTGACTCTCACAGGGGTTCAGTTACACACACACTAACTTTCACCGGTGTACAGTTACACACACACGGACTGTCACCGGGTTACTGTTCCACTCACACTGACTTTCACAGGGGGACAGTTCCAAACACAATGACTTTCACCGGGGTACAATTACACACAGACTGTCTTTCACCAGGGTACAGTTACACACACACTGACTTTCACCAGGGTACAGTTCCACAAACACTGAATTTCAACGGGGTACAGTTACACACACACTGACTTTCCCCAGGGTACAGTTCCACAAACACTGACTTTCAACGGGGTACGGTTACACACACACTGACTTTCACCGGGGTTCAGTTCCACACACACTGACTTTCACAGGGGTACAGTTCCATACACACTGATTTTCGCCGGCGTACAGTTCCACACACACTGACTCTCCCTTGGGTACAGTTCCACACACACTGACTTTCACCGGGGTTCAGTTACACACACACTGACTTTCACCAGGGTACAGCTCCAATAAGACTGACTTTCACCGGGATACAGTTAGACAAACACTGACTTACACAGGGGTACAGTTCCACAAACACTGACTTTCAACGGGGTACTTTTCCACACACATTGTCTTTCACCGGTATACAGTTCCACACACACTGACATTCAATGGGGTACAGTTCCACCCACACTGACTTTCATCGGGTAGAGTTGCACACACACTGAATTTCACCAGGCTACAGTTCCACGCACACTGACTCTCACAGGGGTTCAGTTCCAACACACACTGGCTTTCACCGGGGTACAGCTACACACACACAGACTGTCACCGGGTTACAGTTCCACTCACACTGACTTTCACAGGGGTACAGTTCCACACACAATGACTTTCACCGGGGTACAATTACACACAGACTGTCTTTCACCAGGGTACAGTTACACACACACACATTTTCACGGGGGTTCAGTTCCAAACACACTGACTTTCACCGGGGAACAGTTCCACACACACTGACTTTCACCGCGGTACAGTTACACACACACTGACTTTCACTAGGGTACTGTTCCACACACACTGACTCTCACTTAGGTACAGTTCCACACACACTGACTTTCACAGGTTTTCATTTCAACACACACTGACTCTCCCTTGGGTACAGTTCCACACACACTGACTTTCACCGGGGTTCAGTTACACACACAGTGACATTCACCGGGGTACAGTTCCACACACATTGACTTTCACCTGTGTACAGTTCCACACACACTGACTTTCACCGGGGTACAGTTCCACAAACACTGACATTCAACGGGGTACAGTTACACACACACTGACTTTCACCGGGGTTCAGTTCCACACACATTGAGTTTCATAGGGGTTCAGTTCCACACAAACTGACTCTCACTTGGGTACTGTTACACACACACTGACTTTCTCCGGGGTACAGTTCCACACACACTGACGTCACAGGGATGCAGTTCCACACGCACTGATTTTCACCGGCGTACAGTTCCACACACACTGACTCACACTTAGGTACAGTTCCACACACACTGACTTTCACCGGGGTTCAGTTACACACACACTGACTTTCACCCGGGTACAGCTCCACTCAGACTGACTTTCACCGGGATACAGTTCGACAAACAATGACTTTCACCGGGGTACAGTTCCACACTCATGGACTTTCACCGGGGTTCAGTTCCACACACACTGACACTCACTTGGGTACAGTTCCACACACACTGACTTTCACCGGGGTACAGTCCAAAAAACACTGACTTTCACCGGGGTACAGTTACACAACCGCTGACTTCCAACTGGGTACAATTCCACACACGCTGACGTTCACCGGGGTTCAGTTCCACACGCACTGACTCGCAGCGGGGTACAGGTACACACACACTGACTTTCACCAGGGTACAGTTCCACACACACTGACATTCAATGGGGTACAGTTCCACCCACACTGACATTCATCGGGTAGAGTTACACACACACTGAATTTCACCAGGCTACAGTTCCACACACACTGACTCTCACAGGGGTTCAGTTACACACACACTGACTTTCACCGGTGTACAGTTACACACACACGGACTGTCACCGGGTTACAGTTCCACTCACACTGACTTTCACAGGGGGACAGTTCCACACACAATGACTTTCACCGGGGTACAATTACACTCAGACTGTCTTTCACCAGGGTACAGTTACACACACACTGACTTTCACCAGGGTACAGTTCCACAAACACTGACTTTCAACAGGGTACAGTTACACACACACTGACTTTCCCCAGGGTACAGTTCCACAAACACTGACTTTCAACGGGGTACAGTTACACACACACTGACTTTCACCGGGGTTCAGTTCCACACACACTGACGTTCACAGGGATACAGTTCCACACACACTGACTTTCACCGGTGTACAGTTCCACACACACTGACTCTCTCGTGGGTACAGTTCCACACACCATGACTTTCACCGGGGTTCAGGTCAACACACACTGATTCTCACTTGGGTACAGTTCCACACACACTGACTTTAACCAGGGTTCAGTTCCACACACACTGACTTTCACAGGGGTACACTTACACACACAGTGACATTCAACGGTGTACAGTTCCACAACCGCTGACTTCCAACGGGGTACAATTCCACACACACTGACGTTCACCGGGGTTCAGTTCCACACGCACTGCCTCGCACCGGGGTACAGGTACACACACACTGACTTTCACCAGGGTACAGTTCCACACACACTGACATTCAATGGGGTACAGTTCCACCCACACTGACATTCATCGGGTAGAGTTACACACACACTGAATTTCACCAGGCTACAGTTCCACACACACTGACTCTCACAGGGGTTCAGTTACACACACACTAACTTTCACCGGTGTACAGTTACACACACACGGACTGTCACCGGGTTACAGTTCCACTCACACTGACTTTCACAGGGGGACAGTTCCAAACACAATGACTTTCACCGGGGTACAATTACACACAGACTGTCTTTCACCAGGGTACAGTTACACACACACTGACTTTCACCAGGGTACAGTTCCACAAACACTGAATTTCAACGGGGTACAGTTACACACACACTGACTTTCACCAGGGTACAGTTCCACAAACACTGAATTTCAACGGGGTACAGTTACACACACACTGACTCTCCCTTGGGTACAGTTCCAGAAACACTGACTTTCAACGGGGTACGGTTACACACACACTGACTTTCACCGGGGTTCAGTTCCACACACACTGACTTTCACAGGGGTACAGTTCCATACACACTGATTTTCGCCGGCGTACAGTTCCACACACACTGACTCTCCCTTGGGTACAGTTCCAAACACACTGACTTTCACCGGGGTTCAGTTACACACACACTGACTTTCACCAGGGTACAGCTCCAATAAGACTGACTTTCACCGGGATACAGTTAGACAAACACTGACTTACACAGGGGTACAGTTCCACAAACACTGACTTTCAACGGGGTACTTTTCCACACACATTGTCTTTCACCGGTATACAGTTCCACACACACTGACATTCAATGGGGTACAGTTCCACCCACACTGACTTTCATCGGGTAGAGTTGCACACACACTGAATTTCACCAGGCTACAGTTCCACGCACACTGACTCTCACAGGGGTTCAGTTCCAACACACACTGGCTTTCACCGGGGTACAGCTACACACACACAGACTGTCACCGGGTTACAGTTCCACTCACACTGACTTTCACAGGGGTACAGTTCCACACACAATGACTTTCACCGGGGTACAATTACACACAGACTGTCTTTCACCAGGGTACAGTTACACACACACACACTTTCACGGGGGTTCAGTTCCAAACACACTGACTTTCACCGGGGAACAGTTCCACACACACTGACTTTCACCGCGGTACAGTTACACACACACTGACTTTCACTAGGGTACTGTTCCACACACACTGACTCTCACTTAGGTACAGTTCCACACACACTGACTTTCACAGGTTTTCATTTCAACACACACTGACTCTCCCTTGGGTACAGTTCCACACACACTGACTTTCACCGGGGTTCAGTTACACACACAGTGACATTCACCGGGGTACAGTTCCACACACATTGACTTTCACCTGTGTACAGTTCCACACACACTGACTTTCACCGGGGTTCAGTTCCACAAACACTGACATTCAACGGGGTACAGTTACACACACACTGACTTTCACCGGGGTTCAGTTCCACACACATTGAGTTTCATAGGGGTTCAGTTCCACACAAACTGACTCTCACTTGGGTACTGTTACACACACACTGACTTTCTCCGGGGTACAGTTCCACACACACTGACGTCACAGGGATGCAGTTCCACACGCACTGATTTTCACCGGCGTACAGTTCCACACACACTGACTCACACTTAGGTACAGTTCCACACACACTGACTTTCACCGGGGTTCAGTTACACACACACTGACTTTCACCCGGGTACAGCTCCACTCAGACTGACTTTCACCGGGATACAGTTCGACAAACAATGACTTTCACCGGGGTACAGTTCCACACTCATGGACTTTCACCGGGGTTCAGTTCCACACACACTGACACTCACTTGGGTACAGTTCCACACACACTGACTTTCACCGGGGTACAGTCCAACACACACTGACTTTCACCGGGGTAGAGTTCCACAACCGCTGACTTCCAACTGGGTACAATTCCACACACGTTGACGTTCACCGGGGTTCAGTTCCACACGCACTGACTCGCACCGGGGTACAGGTACACACACACTGACTTTCACCAGGGTACAGTTCCACACACACTGACATTCAATGGGGTACAGTTCCACCCACACTGACATTCATCGGGTAGAGTTACACACACACTGAATTTCACCAGGCTACAGTTCCACACACACTGACTCTCACAGGGGTTCAGTTACACACACACTGACTTTCACCGGTGTACAGTTACACACACACGGACTGTCACCGGGTTACAGTTCCACTCACACTGACTTTCACAGGGGGAAAGTTCCACACACAATGACTTTCACCGGGGTACAATTACACTCAGACTGTCTTTCACCAGGGTACAGTTACACACACACTGACTTTCACCAGGGTACAGTTCCACAAACACTGACTTTCAACAGGGTACAGTTACACACACACTGACTTTCCCCAGGGTACAGTTCCACAAACACTGACTTTCAACGGGGTACAGTTACACACACACTGACTTTCACCGGGGTTCAGTTCCACACACACTGACGTTCACAGGGATACAGTTCCACACACACTGACTTTCACCGGTGTACAGTTCCACACACACTGACTCTCTCGTGGGTACAGTTCCACACACCATGACTTTCACCGGGGTTCAGTTCAACACACACTGACTCTCACTTGGGTACAGTTCCACACACACTGACTTTAACCAGGGTTCAGTTCCACACACACTGACTTTCACAGGGGTACACTTACACACACACTGACATTCACCGGTGTACAGTTACACACACACTGACATTCACCGGGTTCAGTTCCACACACATTGACTTTCACCTGGGTACAGTTCCACACACACTCACTTTCACCGGGGTACAGTTCCACAAACACTGACATTCAACGGGGTACAGTTACACACACACTGACTTTCACCGGGGTTCAGTTCCACACACATTGAGTTTCACAGGGGTTCAGTTCCACACAAACTGTCTCTCAATTGGGTACTGTTACACAAACACTGACTTTCTCCGGGGTACAGTTCCACACACACTGACGTTCAAGGGATGCAGTTCCACACACACTGATTTTCACCGGCGTACAGTTCCACTCACACTGACTCTCACTTAGGTACAGTTCCACACACCATGACTTTCACCGGGGTTCAGTTACACACACACTGACTTTCACCACAGTACAGCTCCACTCAGACTGACTTTCACCGGGATACAGGTCGACAAACACTGACTTTCACCGGGGTACAGTTCCACACACATTGACTTTCACAGGAGTTCAGTTCCACACACACTGACTTTCACTGGGGTACAGTTCCACACTCACAGACATTCACCGGGGTTCAGTTCCACACACACTGACACTCACTTGGGTACAGTTCCACACACACTGACTTTCACCGGGGTACAGTTCCACAAACGCTGACTTCCAACGGGGTACAGTTCCACACACACTGACGTTCACCGGGGTTCAGTTCCACACACACTGACTCACACCGGGGTACAGGTACACACACACTGACTTTCACCAGGGTACAGTTCCACACACACTGACACACAATGGTGTACAGTTCCACCCACACTGACTTTCATCGGGTAGAGTTACACACACACTGAATTTCACCAGGCTACAGTTCCACACACACTGAGTCTCACAGGGGTTCAGTTCCACACACACTGGCTTTCACCGGGGTACAGCTACACACACACAGACTGTCACTGGGTTACAGTTCCACTCACACTGACTTTCACAGGGGTACAGTTCCACACACAATGACTTTCACCGGGGTACAATTACACACAGACTGTCTTTCACCAGGGTACAGTTACACACACACTCACTTTCACGGGGGTTCAGTTCCAAACAAACTGACTTTCACCGGGGAACAGTTCCACAAACACTGACTTTCACCGCGGTACAGTTACAAACACACTGACTTTCACCAGGGTACTGTTCCACACACACTGACTCTCACGTAGATACAGATCACCACACACTGACTTTCACAGGTTTTCAGTTCAACACACACTGACTCTCCCTTGGGTACAGTTCCACACACACTGACTTTCACCGGGGTTCAGTTACACACACAGTGACTTTCACCAGGGTACAGCTCCACTAAGACTGACTTTCACCGGGACACAGTTCGACAAACACTGACTTTAACCGCGGTACAGTTCCACACACACTGACTTTCACCGGGGTACTTTTCCACACACATTGTCTTTCACAGGGGTACAGTTCCACACACAATGAATTTCACCGGGGTAAAGTTACACACACTCTGACTTTCACCGGGGTACAGTTCCACATACACTGACTTTACCGGGGTACAGTTACACACACACTGACTATCACCGGAAAACAGTTACACACACACTTACTTTCACCGGGGTAAATCTCCACTCACACTGACTTTCACCGGGGTACAGTTCCACAAACACTGACTTTCACCGGGGTACAGTTCCACACACATTGACATTCACAGGGGTTCATTTCCACACACACTGACTTTCACCGGGGATCAGTTCCACACACTCTGACTCTCACTTGAGTACAGTTCCACAAACACTGACTTTCACCGGGGTACAGTTCCAAACACACTGACGTTCACATAGGGACAATTACAAACACACTGACTTTCACGAGGGTACAGTTCCACACACACTGACGTTCACAGGGGTACAGTTCCACGCACACTGACTTTCACCGCTGTACAGTTCCACACACACTGACTCTCACGTGGGTACAGTTCCACACACCATGACTTTCACCGGGGTTCAGTTCAACACACACTGACTCTCACTTGGGTACAGTTCCACACACACTGACTTTCACCAGGGTTCAGTTCCACACACACTGACTCTTACAGGGGTACACTTACACACACACTGACATTCACCAGTGTACAGTTACAAACACACTGACATTCACCGGGGTACAGTTCCACACACATTGACTTTCACCTTGGTACAGTTCCACACACACTGACTTTCACTGGGTTACAGTTCCACAAACACTGACATTCAACGGGGTACAGTTACACGCACACTGACTTTCACCGGGGTTCAGTTCCACACACATTGAGTTTCATAGGTGTTCAGTTCCACACAAACTGTCTCTCACTTGGGTACTGTTACACACACACTGACTTTCTCCGGGGTACAGTTCCACACACACTGACGTCACAGGGATGCAGTTCCACAAACACAGATTTTCACCGGCGTACAGTTCCACACACACTGACTCACACTTAGGTACAGTTCCACACACACTGACTTTCACCGGGGTTCAGTTACACACACACTGACTTTCACCACGGTACAGCTCCACTCAGACTGACTTTCACCGGGATACAGTTCGACAAACAATGACTTTCACCGGGGTACAATTCCACACACATTGACTTTCACAGGGGTTCAGTTCCACACACACTGACTTTCACTGGGGTACAGTTTCACACACACAGACATTCACAGGGGTTCAGTTCCACACACATTGACTCTCACTTGGGTACAGTTCCACACACACTGACTTTCACCGGGGTACAGTTCCACACACACTGACTTTCACGGGGTACAGTTCCACAACCGCTGACTTCCAACGGGGTACAATTCCACACACACTGACGTTCACCGGGGTTCAGTTCCACACACACTGACATTCAATGGGGTACAGTTCCACCCACACTGACTTTCATCGGGTAGAGTTACACACACACTGAATTTCACCAGGCTACAGTTCCACGCACACTGACTCTCACAGGGGTTCAGTTCCACACACACTGGCTTTCACAGGGGTACAGCTACACACACACAGACTGTCACCGGGTTACAGTTCCAATCACACTGACTTTCACAGGGGTACAGTTCCACAAACAACGACTTTCACCGGGGTACAATTACACACAGACTGTCTTTCACCAGGGTACAGTTACACACACACTCACTTTCACGGGGGTTCAGTTCCAAACACACTGACTTTCACCGGGGACAGTTCCACACACACTGACTTTCACCGCGGTACAGTTACACACACACTGACTTTCACCGTGGTACAGTTACACACACACTGACTCTCACTTAGGTACAGTTCCACACACACTGACTTTCACAGGTTTTCAGTTCAACACACACTGACTCTCCCTTGGGTACAGTTCCACACACACTGACTTTCAGCGGGGTTCAGTTACACACACAGTGACTTTCACCAGGGTACAGCTCCACTAAGACTGACTTTCACCGGGATACAGTTCGACAAACACTGACCTTAACCGGGGTACAGTTCCACACACACTGACTTTCACCGGGGTACTTTTCCACACACATTGTCTTTCACAGGGGTACAGTTCCACACACACTGAATTTCACCGGGGTACTTTTCCACATACGCTGACTTTACCGGGGTACAGTTACACACACACTGACTATAACCGGAGCACAGTTACACACACACTTACTTTCACCGGGGTAAATCTCCACTCACATTGACTTTCACCGGGGTACAGTTCCACAAACACTGACTTTCACCGGGGTACAGATCCACACACATTGACATTCACAGGGGTTCAGTTCCACACACACTGACTTTCACCGGGGATCGGTTCCACACACACTGACGTTCACAGAGGTACAATTACAAACACACTGACATTCACAAGGGTACAGTTCCACACACACTGACGATCACAGGGGTACAGTTCCACACACACTGACTTTCACCGCTGTACAGATCCACACACACTGACTCTCACGTGGGTACAGTTCCACACACCATGACTTTCACCGGGGTTCAGTTCAACACACACTGACTCTCACTTGGGTACAGTTCCACACACACTGACTTTCACCAGGGTTCAGTTCCACACACACTGACTTTCACAGGGGTACACTTACACACACACTGACATTAACCGGTGTACAGTTACACACACACTGACATTCACCTGGGTACAGATCCACACACATTGAGTTTCATAGGGGTTCAGTTCCACACAAACTGACTCTCACTTGGGTACTGTTACACACACACTTACTTTCACCGGGGTACAGTTCCACACACACTGACTTTCACCGCGGTCCAGTTACACACACACTGACTTTCCCCAGGGTACAGTTCCACAAACACTGACTTTCAACGGGGTACAGTTACACACACACTGACTTTCACCGGGGTTCAGGTCCACACACACTGACGTTCACAGGGGTGCAGGTCCACACACACTGATTTTCACCGGCGTACAGTTTCACATACACTGACTCTCACTTAGGTCAGTTCCACACACACTGACTTTCACAGGGGATCAGTTCAACACACACTGACTCTCCCTTGGGTACAGTTCCACACACACTGACTTTCACCGGGGTTCAGTTACACACACACTGACTTTCACCATGGTACAGATCCTCTAAGACTGACTTTCACCGGGATACAGTTCGACAAACACTGACATTCATCGGGGTACAGTTCCACACACACTGACTTTCACCGGGGTACTTTTCCACACACACTGAATTTCACCGGGGTACAGTTACACACACTCTGACTTTCAACAGGGTACAGTTCCACATACGCTGGCTCTACCGGGTACAGTTACACACACACTGACTATCACTGGAGTACGGTTACACACACACTTACATTCACCGGGGTAAAGCTCCACTCACACTGACTTTCACCGGGTTACTGTTCCACAAACACTGACTTTCACCGGCGTACAGTTCCACACACATTAAATTTCACAGGGGTTCAGTTCCACACACACTGACTTTCACCGGGGATCAGTTCCACACACACTGACTCTCACTTGGGTACAGTTCCACAAACACTGACGTTCACCGATGTACAGATCCACACACACTGACTCTCACGTGGGTACAGTTCCACACACCATGACTTTCACCGGGTTTCAGTTCAACACACACTGACTCTCACTTTGGTACAGTTCCACACACACTGACTTTCACCAGGGTACAGCTCCACTAAGACTGACTTTCACCGGGATACAGTTAGACAAACACTGACTTTCACCGGGGTACAGTTCCACAAACACTGACTTTCACCGGGGTACTTTTCCACACACATTGTCTTTCACCGAGATACAGTTCCACACACACTGAAATTCACCGGGGTACAGTTACACACACTCTGACTTTCACCAGGGTGCAGTTCCACATACGCTGACTTTACCGGGGTACAGTTACACACACACTGACTATCACCGGAGTACAGTTACACACACACTAACTTTCACCGGGGTAAAGCTCCAGTCACACTGACTTTCAACGGGGTACAGTTCCACAAACACTGACTTTCACCGGGGTACAGTTCCACACACATTGACTTTCACAGGGGTTCTGTTCAACACACACTGACTCTCCCTTGGGTACAGTTCCACACACACTGACTTTCACCGGGGTACTTTTCCACACACATTGTCTTTCATTGGGATACAGTTCCACACACACTGAATTTCACCGGGGTACAGTTACACACACTCTGACTTTCACCAGGGTACAGTTCCACATACGCTGACTTTACCGGGGTACAGTTAAACACACACTGAGTATCACCGGAGTACAGTTACACACACACTTACTTTCACCGGGGTAAAGCTCCGCTCACACTGACTTTCACCCGGGTACAATTCCACACACACTGAAATTCACCGGTGTACAGTTCCACACACACTGACTCTCACGTGGGTACAGTTCCACACACCATGACTTTCACCAGGGTTAAGTTCAACACACACTGACTCTCACTTGGGTACAGTTCCACACACACTGACTTTCACCAGGGTTCAGTTCCACAAACACTGACTTTGACAGGGTTACAGTTACACACACACTGACATTCACCGGTGTACAGTTACACACACACTGACATTCATCGGGGTGCAGTTCCACACACATTGACTCTCAACGGGGTACAGTGCCACACACACCGACTCTCACTTGGGTATAGTTCCACACACAATGACTTTCACCAGGGTACAGTCCCACACACACTGACTTTAACCGGGGTACTTTTCTACAAACATTGACTTTCTCCGGGGAACAGTTACACAAACACTGAATTTCACCGGGGTACAGTTACACACACTCTGACTTTCACCAGCGTACAGTTCCACATACGCTGACTTTACCGGGGTACAGTTACACACACACTGACATTCACCGCGGTACAGTTCCACACACATTGACTTTCACCTGGGTACAGTTCCCCACACACTGACCTTCACCGGGGTACAGTTCCTCACACACTGACATTCAACGGGTTACAGTTCCACCCACACTGTCTTTCATCGGGTAGAGTTACACACACACTGAATTTCACCAGGGTACAGTTCCACACACACTGACTCTCACAGGGGGTCAGTTCCACACACACTGGCTTTCACAGGGGTACAGTTACACACACACGGACTGTCACCGGGTTACAGTTCCACTCACACTGACTTTCACAGGGGTACAGTTCCACGCACACTGACTTTCACCGGGCTACAGTTTCACACACACTGACGTTCACAGGGGTACAGATCAAGACACATTGACTTTCACAGGGGTACAATTCCACACACACTTACTTTCACCGGGGTACAGTTCCACACACACTGACTTTCACCGCGGTCCAGTTACACACACACTGACTTTGACCGGGGTACAGTTCCACAAACACTGACTTTCAATGGGGTACAGTTACACACACACTGACTTTCACCGGGGTTCAGTTCCACACACACTGACGTTCACAGGGGTGCAGTTCCACACACACTGATTTTCAACGGCATACAGTTCCACACACACTGACTCTCACTTAGGTACAGTTCCACACACACTGACTTTCACAGGGGATCAGTTCAACACACGCTTACTCTCCCTTGGGTACAGTTCCACACACACTGACTTTCATCGGGGTTCAGTTACACACACACTGACTTTCACCAAGGTACAGCTCCACTAAGACTGACTTTCACCGGGATACAGTTCGACACACACTGACTTTCACAGGGGTACTTTTCCACACACACTGAATTTCACGGGGGGGGAATTACATAAACTCTGACTTTCACCAGGGTACAATTCCACATACGCTGACTTTACCGGGGTACAGTTACACACACATGACTATCACTGGAGTACAGTTACACACACACTTACTTTCACCGGCGTAAAGCTCCACTCACACTGACTTTCACCGGGGTACAGTTCCACAAACACTGACTTTCACCGGGGTACAGTTCCACACACATTAAATTTCACAGGGGTTCAGTTCCACACACACTGACTTTCACCGGGGATCAGTTCCACAAAAACTGACTCTCACGTGGGTACAGTTCCACACACCATTACTTTCACCGGGGTTCAGTTCAACACACACTGACTCTCACTTGGGAACAGTTCCACACACACTGACTTTCACCAGGGTTCAGTTCCACACACACTGACCTTCACAGGGGTACAATTACACGCAAACTGACATTCACCGGTGTACAGTTCCACACACACTGACATTCACCGGGGTACAGTTCCACACACATTGACTTTCACCTGGGTACAGTTCCACACACACTGACTTTCACCGGGGTACAGTTCCACAAACACTGACATTCAACGGGGTACAGTTACACACACACTGACTTTCACCGGGGTTCAGTTCCACACACATTGACTTTCACAGGGGTTCAGTTCCACACAAACTGTCTCTCACTTGGGTACTGTTACACACACACTGACTTTCTCCAGGGTACAGTTCCACACACACTGACGTTCACAGGGATGCAGTTCCACACACAATGATTTTCACCGGCTTGCAGTTCCACACACACTGACTCTCACTTAGCTACAGTTCCACACACACTGACTTTCACCGGGGTTCAGTTACACACACACTGACTTTCACCATGGTACAGATCCACTAAGACTGACTTTCACCGGGATACAGTTCGACAAACACTGACTTTCACCGGGGTACAGTTCCACACACACTGACTTTCACCGGGGTACTTTTCCACAAACACTGAATTTCACCGGGGTACAGTTACACACACTCTGACTTTCAACAGGGTACAGTTCCACATACGCTGGCTCTACCGGGTACAGTTACACACACACTGACTATCACTGGAGTACGGTTACACACACACTTACATTCACCTGGGTAAAGCTCCACTCACACTGACTTTCACCGGGTTACTGTTCCACAAACACTGACTTTCACCGGCGTACAGTTCCACACACACTGACTCTCACTTGGGTACAGTTCCACAAACACTGACGTTCACCGATGTACAGATCCACACACACTGACTCTCACGTGGGCACAGTTCCACACACCATGACTTTCACCGGGTTTCAGTTCAACACACACTGACTCTCACTTTGGTACAGTTCCACACACACTGACTTTCACCAGGGTTCAGTTCCACACACACTGACTTTCACAGGGGTACACATACACACACACACTGACATTCACCGGTGTACAGTTCCACACACACTGACATTCACCGGGGTACAGTTCCACACACATTGACTTTCACCTGGGTACAGTTCCACACACACTGACTTTCACTGGGGTACATTTCCACAAACACTGACATTCAACGGGGTACAGTTACACACACACTGACTTTCACCGGGGTTCAGTTCCACACACATTGACTTTCACAGGGGTTCAGTTCCACACAAACTGTCTCTCACTTGGGTACTGTTACACACACACTGACTTTCACCAGGGTACAGTTCCACATACGCTGACTTTACCGGGGTACAGGTACACACACACTGACTATCACCGGAGTACAGTTACACACACACTTACTTTCACCGGGGTAAAGCTCCACTCACACTGACTTTCCCGGGGTACAGTTCCACAAACACTGACTTTCACCGGGGTACAGTTCCACACACATTGACTTTCACAGCGGTTCAGTTCCACACATACTGACTTTCACCGGGGATCAGTTCCACACACACTGACTCTCACTAGGGTACAGTTTCACAAACACTGACTTTCACCGGGGTACAGTTCCAAACACACTGACGTTCACAGAGGTACAGTTCCACACACACTGACTTTCAACAGGGTACAGTTCCACACACACTTACTCTCAATTGGGTACAATTACACACACACTGACATTCACCGGTGTACAGTTACACACACACTGACATTCACCGCGGTACAGTTCCACACACATTGACTTTCACCTGGGTACAGTTCCACACACACTGACCTTCACCGGGGTACAGTTCCTCACACACTGACATTCAACGGGTTACAGTTCCACCCACACTGTCTTTCATCGGGTAGAGTTACACACACACTGAATTTCACCAGGGTACAGTTCCACACACACTGACTCTCACAGGGGGTCAGTTCCACACACACTGGCTTTCACAGGGGTACAGTTACACACACACGGACTGTCACCGGGTTACAGTTCCACTCACACTGACTTTCACAGGGGTACAGTTCCACACACACTGACTTTCACCGGGCTACAGTTTCACACAAACTGACGTTCACAGGGGTACAGATCAAGACACATTGACTTTCACAGGGGTACAGTTCCACACACACTTACTTTCACCGGGGTACAGTTCCACACACACTGACTTTCACCGCGGTCCAGTTACACACACACTGACTTTGACCGGGGTACAGTTCCACAAACACTGACTTTCAACGGGGTACAGTTATACACACAATGACTTTCACCGGGGTTCAGTTCCACACACACTGACGTTCACAGGGGTGCAGTTCCACACACACTGATTTTCAACGGCATACAGTTCCACACACACTGACTCTCACTTAGGTACAGTTCCACACACACTGACTTTCACAGGGGATCAGTTCAACACACACTTACTCTCCCTTGGGTACAGTTCCACACACACTGACTTTCATCGGGGTTCAGTTACACACACACTGACTTTCACCAGGGTACATCTCCACTAAGACTGACTTTCACCGGGATACTGTTCGACACACACTGACTTTCACAGGGGTACTTTTCCACGCACACTGAATTTCACCAGGGTGCAGTTACACAAACTCTGACTTTCACCAGGGTACAGTTCCACATACGCTGACTTTACCGGGGTACAGTTACACACACATGACTATCACTGGTGTACAGTTACACACACACTTACTTTCACCGGCGTAAAGCTCCACTCACACTGACTTTCACCGGGGTACAGATCCACAAACACTGACTTTCACCGGGGTACAGTTCCACACACATTAAATTTCACAGGGGTTCAGTTCCACAAACACTGACTCTCACGTGGGTACAGTTCCACACACCATTACTTTCACCGGGGTTCAGTTCAACACACACTGACTCTCACTTGGGAACAGTTCCACACACACTGACTTTCACCAGGGTTCAGTTCCACACACACTGACCTTCACAGGGGTACAATTACACGCAAACTGACATTCACCGGTGTACAGTTCCACACACACTGACATTCACCGGGGTACAGTTCCACACACATTGACTTTCACCTGGGTACAGTTCCACACACACTGACTTTCACCGGGGTACAGTTCCACAAACACTGACATTCAACGGGGTACAGTTACACACACACTGACTTTCACCGGGGTTCAGTTCCACACACATTGACTTTCACAGGGGTTCAGCTCCACACAAACTGTCTCTCACTTGGGTACTGTTACACACACACTGGCTTTCTCCAGGGTACAGTTCCACACACGCTGACGTTCACAGGGATGCAGTTCCACACACAATGATTTTCACCGGCTTGCAGTTCCACACACACTGACTCTCACTTAGCTACAGTTCCACACACACTGACTTTCACCGGGGTTCAGTTACACACACACTGACTTTCACCATGGTACAGCTCCACTCAGACTGACTTTCACCGGGATACAGTTCGACAAACACTGACTTTCACCTGGGTACAGTTCCACACACATTGACTTTCACAGGGGTTCAGTTCCACACACACTGACTTTCACTGGGGTACAGTTCCACACACACAGACATTCACCGGGGTTCAGTTCCACACACACTGACTCTCACTTGGGTACAGTTCCACACACACTGACTTTCACCGGGGTACAGTTCCACACACACTGACTTTCACTGGGGTACAGTTTGACACACACTGACTCTCACTTGTGTACAGTTCCACGCACACTGACGTTCACCGGGGTTAAGTTCCACACGCACTGACTCACACCGGGGTACAAGTACACACACACTGACTATCACCGGAGTACAGTTACACACACACTTACTTTCACCAGGGTAAAGCTCCACTCACAATGACTTTCACCGGGGTACAGTTCCACAAACACTGACTTTCACCGGGGTACAGTTCCACACACATTGACTTTCACAGGGGTTCAGTTCAACACACACTGACTCTCACTTGGGTACAGTTCCACAAACACTGACTTTCATCGGGGTTCAGTTGCACACACACTGACTTTCACCAGGGTACAGCTCCACTAAGACTGACTTTCACCGGGATACAGTTCGACAAACACTGTCTTTCACCAGGGTACAGTTCCACAAACACTGACTTTCACCGGGGTACAGTTCCACACACACTGACTTTCACCGGGGTACAGTTCCACACACACTGACTTTCACCGGGGTACATTCCACACACACTGACTTTCACCGGGGTACAGTTCCACACACACTGACTTTCACCGGGGTACAGTTCCACACACACTGACTTTCACCGGGGTACAGTTCCACACACACTGACTTTCACCGGGTACTTTTCCACACACATTGTCTTTCACCGGGCTACAGTTCCACACACACTGAATTTCACCGGGTTAAAGTTACGCACACTCTGACTTTCACCAGGGTACAGTTCCACGTATGCTCTCTTTATCGGGGTACAGTTACACACACACTTACTTTCACCGGGGTAAAGCTCCACTCACAATGACTTTCAGCGGGGTACAGTTCCAAACACACTGACGTTCACAGAGGTTCAATTACAAACACACTGACTCTCACCAGGGTACAGTTCCACACACACTGACGTTCACAGGGGTACAGATCCACACACACTGACTTGCAACGGGGTACAGTTCCACACACACTGACTCTCACGTGGGTACAGTTCCACACACCATGACATTCACCGGGGTTCAGTTCAACAAACACTGACTCTCACTTGGGTACAGTTCCACACACACTGACATTCACTGGGGTACAGTTCCACACACATTGACTTTCACCTGGGTACAGTTCCACACACACTGACTTTCACCGGGGTACAGTTCCACAAACACTGACATTCAACGGGGTGCAGTTACACACACACTGACTTTCACCGGGGTTCAGTTCTACACACATTGACTTTCACAGGGGTTCAATTCCACACAAACTGTCTCTCACTTGGTTACTGTTACACACACACTGACTTTCTCCAGGGTACAGTTCTCAACACACTGACGTTCACAGGGATGCAGTTCCACACACACTGATTTTCACCGGCTTACAGTTCCACACACACTGACTTTCACCGGGGTTCAGTTACACACACACTGACTTTCACCATGGTACAGCTCCACTCAGACTGACTTTCACCGGGATACAGTTCGACAAATCCTGATTTTCACCCGGGTACAGTTCCACACACATTGACTTTCACAGGGGTTCAGTTCCACAGACACTGACTTTCACTGGGGTACAGTTCCACACACACAGACATTCACCGGGGTTCAGTTCCACACACACTGACTCTCACTTGGGTACAGTTTCACAAACACTGACTTTCACCGGGGTACAGTTCCAAACACACTGACGTTCACAGAGGTACAGTTCCACACACACTGACTTTCAACAGGGTACAGTTCCACACACACTTACTCTCAATTGGGTACAATTACACACACACTGACATTCACCGGTGTACAGTTACACACACACTGACATTCACCGCGGTACAGTTCCACACACATTGACTTTCACCTGGGTACAGTTCCCCACACACTGACCTTCACCGGGGTACAGTTCCTCACACACTGACATTCAACGGGTTACAGTTCCACACACACTGTCTTTCATCGGGTAGAGTTACACACACACTGAATTTCACCAGGGTACAGTTCCACACACACTGACTCTCACAGGGGGTCAGTTCCACACACACTGGCTTTCACAGGGGTACAGTTACACACACACGGACTGTCACCGGGTTACAGTTCCACTCACACTGACTTTCACAGGGGTACAGTTCCACACACACTGACTTTCACCGGGCTACAGTTTCACACACACTGACGTTCACAGGGGTACAGATCAAGACACATTGACTTTCACAGGGGTACAGTTCCACACACACTTACTTTCACCGGGGTACAGTTCCACACACACTGACTTTCACCGCGGTCCAGTTACACACACACTGACTTTGACCGGGGTACAGTTCCACAAACACTGACTTTCAACGGGGTACAGTTATACACACAATGACTTTCACCGGGGTTCAGTTCCACACACACTGACGTTCACAGGGGTGCAGTTCCACACACACTGATTTTCAACGGCATACAGTTCCACACACACTGACTCTCACTTAGGTACAGTTCCACACACACTGACTTTCACAGGGGATCAGTTCAACACACACTTACTCTCCCTTGGGTACAGTTCCACACACACTGACTTTCATCGGGGTTCAGTTACACACACACTGACTTTCACCAGGGTACAGCTCCACTAAGACTGACTTTCACCGGGATACAGTTCGACACACACTGACTTTCACAGGGGTACTTTTCCACACACACTGAATTTCACCGGGGTGCAGTTACACAAACTCTGACTTTCACCAGGGTACAGTTCCACATACGCTGACTTTACCGGGGTACAGTTACACACACATGACTATCACTGGTGTACAGTTACACACACACTTACTTTCACCGGCGTAAAGCTCCACTCACACTGACTTTCACCGGGGTACAGATCCACAAACACTGACTTTCACCGGGGTACAGTTCCACACACATTAAATTTCACAGGGGTTCAGTTCCACAAACACTGACTCTCACGTGGGTACAGTTCCACACACCATTACTTTCACCGGGGTTCAGTTCAACACACACTGACTCTCACTTGGGAACAGTTCCACACACACTGACTTTCACCAGGGTTCAGTTCCACACACACTGACCTTCACAGGGGTACAATTACACGCAAACTGACATTCACCGGTGTACAGTTCCACACACACTGACATTCACCGGGGTACAGTTCCACACACAATGACTTTCACCTGGGTACAGTTCCACACACACTGACTTTCACCGGGGTACAGTTCCACAAACACTGACATTCAGCGGGGTACAGTTACACACACACTGACTTTCACCGGGGTTCAGTTCCACACAAACTGTCTCTCACTTGGGTACTGTTACACACACACTGACTTTCTCCAGGGTACAGTTCCACACACGCTGACATTCACAGGGATGCAGTTCCACACACAATGATTTTCACCGGCTTGCAGTTCCACACACACTGACTCTCACTTAGCTACAGTTCCACACACACTGACTTTCACCGGGGTTCAGTTACACACACACTGACTTTCACCATGGTACAGCTCCACTCAGACTGACTTTCACCGGGATACAGTTCGACAAACACTGACTTTCACCTGGGTACAGTTCCACACACATTGACTTTCACAGGGGTTCAGTTCCACACACACTGACTTTCACTGGGGTACAGTTCCACACACACAGACATTCACCGGGGTTCAGTTCCACACACACTGACTCTCACTTGGGTACAGTTCCACACACACTGACTTTCACCGGGGTACAGTTCCACACACACTGACTTTCACTGGGGTACAGTTTGACACACACTGACTCTCACTTGTGTACAGTTCCACGCACACTGACGTTCACCGGGGTTAAGTTCCACACGCACTGACTCACACCGGGGTACAGGTACACACACACTGACTATCACCGGAGTACAGTTACACACACACTTACTTTCACCAGGGTAAAGCTCCACTCACAATGACTTTCACCGGGGTACAGTTCCACAAACACTGACTTTCACCGGGGTACAGTTCCACACACATTGACTTTCACAGGGGTTCAGTTCAACACACACTGACTCTCACTTGGGTACAGTTCCACAAACACTGACTTTCATCGGGGTTCAGTTGCACACACACTGACTTTCACCAGGGTACAGCTCCACTAAGACTGACTTTCACCGGGATACAGTTCGACAAACACTGTCTTTCACCGGGGTACAGTTCCACAAACACTGACTTTCACCGGGGTACAGTTCCACACACACTGACTTTCACCGGGGTACAGTTCCACACACACTGACTTTCACCGGGGTACTTTTCCACACACATTGTCTTTCACCGGGCTACACATCCACACACACTGAATTTCACCGGGTTAAAGTTACGCACACTCTGACTTTCACCAGGGTACAGTTCCACGTATGCTCTCTTTATCGGGGTACAGTTACACACACACTTACTTTCACCGGGGAACAGTTCCACATACGCTGACTTTCACCGGGGTACAGTTACACTTACACTGACTATCACCGGAGTACAGTTACACACACACTTACTTTCACCGGGGTAAAGCTCCACTCACACTGACTTTCAGCGGGGTACAGTTCCAAACACACTGACGTTCACAGAGGTTCAATTACAAACATACTGACTCTCACCAGGGTACAGTTCCACACACACTGACGTTCACAGGGGTACAGATCCACACACACTGACTTGCAACGGGGTACAGTTCCACACACACTGACTCTCACGTGGGTACAGTTCCACACACCATGACATTCACCGGGGTTCAGTTCAACACACACTGACTCTCACTTGGGTACAGTTCCACACACACTGACATTCACTGGGGTACAGTTCCACACACATTGACTTTCACCTGGGTACAGTTCCACACACACTGACTTTCACCGGGGTACAGTTCCACAAACACTGACATTCAACGGGGTGCAGTTACACACACACTGACTTTCACCGGGGTTCAGTTCTACATACATTGACTTTCACAGGGGTTCAATTCCACACAAACTGTCTCTCACTTGGTTACTGTTACACACACACTGTCTTTCTCCAGGGTACAGTTCTACACACACTGACGTTCACAGGGATGCAGTTCCACACACACTGATTTTCACCGGCTTACAGTTCCACACACACTGACTCTCACTTAGGTACAGTTCCACACACACTGACTTTCACCGGGGTTCACGTACACACACACTGACTTTCACCATGGTACAGCTCCACTCAGACTGACTTTCACCGGGATACAGTTCGACAAATCCTGATTTTCACCCGGGTACAGTTCCACACACATTGACTTTCACAGGGGTTCAGTTCCACAGACACTGACTTTCACTGGGGTACAGTTCCACACACACAGACATTCACCGGGGTTCAGTTCCACACACACTGACTCTCACTTGGGTACAGTTCCACACACACTGACTTTTACCGGGGTACAGTTCCTCAAACGCTGACTTCCAACGGGGTACAGATCCACACACACTGACGTTCACCGCGGTTAAGTTCCACATGCACTGACTCACACCGTGGTACAGGTACACACACACAGACTTTCACCGGGGTTCAGTTCCACACACACTGACGGTCACAGGGGTGCAGTTCCACACATGCTGATTTTCACCGGCGTACAGTTCCACACACACTGACTCCCACTTAGGTACAGTTCCACACACACTGGCTTTCACAGGGGTACAGTTACACACACACGGACTGTCACCGGGTTACAGTTCCACTCACACTGACTTTCACAGGGGTACAGTTCCACACACACTGACTTTCACCGGGCTACAGTTTCACACAAACTGACGTTCACAGGGGTACAGATCCAGACACATTGACTTTCACAGGGGTACAGTTCCACATCCACTGACTTTCACAGGGGTACAGTTCCACACAAACAGACATTCACTGGGGTTCAGTTCCACACACACAGACTTTGACCGGGGTACAGTTCCACACACACTGGCTTTCACCGCGGTCCAGTTACACACACACTGACTTTCCCCAGGGTATAGTTCCACAAACACTGACTTTCAACGGGGTACAGTTACACACACACTGACTTTCACCGGGGTTCAGTTCCACACACACTGACGTTCACAGGGGTGCAGTTCCACACAAACTGATTTTCACCGGCGTACAGTTCCACACACACTGACTCTCACTTAGGTACAGTTCCACACACACTGACTTACACAGGGGATCAGTTCAACACACACTGACTCTCCCTTGGGTACAGTTCCACACACACTGACTTTCACCGGGGTTCAGTTACGCACACACTGACTTTCACCAGGGTACATCTCCTCTAAGACTGACTTTCACCGGGATACAGTTCGACAAACACTGACTTTCACCGGGGTACAGTTCAACACACACTGACTTTCACCGGGGTACTTTTCCACACACACTGAATTTCACCGGGGTACAGTTACACAAACTCTGACTTTCACCAGGGTACAGTTCCACATACGCTGACTTTACTGGGGTACAGTTACACACACACTGACTATCACTGGAGTACAGTTACACACACACTTACTTTCACCGGGGTAAAGCTCCACTCACACTGACTTTCACCGGGGTACAGTTCCACAAACACTGACTTTCACCGGGGTACAGTTCCACACACATTAAATTTCACAGCGGTTCAGTTCCACACACACTGACTTTCACCAGGGTACAGTTCCACACACACTGACTCTCACTTGGGTTCAGTTCCACACACACTGACTTTCACCGGGGATCAGTTCCACACAAACTGACTCTCACTTGGGTACAGTTCCACAAACACTGACGTTCACCGGGGTACAGATCCACACACACTGACTCGCACTTGGGTACAGTTCCACACACCATGACTTTCCCCGGGGTTCAGTTCCACACACACTGACTTTCACCGGGGTACTTTTCCACACACTCTGAATTTCACCGGGGTACAGTTACACAAACTCTGACTTTCACCAGGGTACAGTTCCACATACGCTGACTTTACCGGGGTACAGTTACACATACACTGACTATCACTGGAGTACAGTTACACACACACTTACTTTCACCGGGGTAAAGCTCCACTCACACTGACTTTCACCGGGGTTCAGTTCCACACACATTAAATTTCACAGGGGTTCAGTTCCACACACGCTGACTTTCACCGGGGATCAGTTCCACACACACTGACTCTCACTTGGGTACAGTTCCACAAACACTGACGTTCACCGGTTAACAGATCCACACACACTGACTCACACTTGGGTACAGTTCCACACACCATGACTTTCACCGGGGTTCAGTTCCACACACACTGACTTTCACAGGGGTACACTTACACACACACTGACATTCACCGGGGTACAGTTCCACACACATTGACTTTCACCTGGGTACAGTTCCACACACACTGACTTTCACCGGGGTACAGTTCCACAAACACTGACATTCAACGGGGTTCAGTTCCACACACATTGACTTTCACCGGGGTTCAGTTCCACACACATTGACTTTCACAGGGGTTCAGTTCCACTCAAACTGTCTCTCACTTGGGTACTGTTACACACACACTGACTTTCTCCAGGGTACAGTTCCACACACACTGACGTTCACAGGGATGCAGTTCCACACACACTGATTTTCACCGGCTTACAGTTCCACACACACTGACTCTCACGTAGGTACAGTTCAACACACACTGACTTTCACCGGGGTTCAGTTACACACACACTGACTTTCACCACGGTACAGCTCCACTCAGACTGACTTTCAACGGGATACAGTTCGACAAACACTGACTTTCACCCGGGTACATTTCCACACACATTGTCTTTCACAGGGGTTCAGTTCCACACACACAGACATTCACCGGGGTTCAGTTCCACACACACTGACTTTCACTTGGGTACAGTTCCACACACACTGACTTTCACCGGGGTACAGTTCCACAAACGCTGACCTCCAATGGGGTACAGTTCCACACACACTGACGTTCAACGGGGTTCAGTTCCACACGCACTGACTCACACCGGGGTACAGGTACACACACACTGACTTTCACGGGGGTTCAGTTCCACACACACTGATGTTCACAGGGGTGCAGTTCCACACACACTGATTTTCACCGGTGTACAGTTCCACACACACTGACTCTCACTTAGGTACAGTTCCACACGCACTGCCTTTCACAGGGGTTCAGTTCAACACACACTGACTCTCCCTTGGGTTCAGTTCCACACACACTGACTTTCAACGGGGATCAGTTCCACACACACTGACTCTCACTTGGGTACAGTTCCACAAACACTGACTTTCACCGGGGTACAGTTCCACACACACTGACGTTCACAGGGGTACAGATCCACACACACTGACTTGCACCGGTGTACAGTTCCACACACACTGACTCTCACGTGGGTACAGTTCCACACATCATGACTTTCACCGGGGTTCAGTTCAACACACACTGACTCTCACTTGGGTACAGTTCCACACACACTGACATTCACTGGGGTACAGTTCCACACACATTGACTTTCACCTGGGTACAGTTCCACACACACTGACTTTCACCGGGGTACAGTTCCACAAACACTGACATTCAACGGGGTGCAGTTACACACACTGACTTTCACCGGGGTTCAGTTCCACACACATTGACTTTCACAGGGGTTCAGTTCCACACAAACTGTCTCTCACTTGGGTACTGTTACACACACACTGACTTTCTCCAGGGTACAGTTCCACACACACTGACGTTCACAGGGATGCAGTTCCACATACACTGATTTTCACCGGCTTACAGTTCCACACACACTGACTCTCACTTAGGTACAGTTCCACACACACTGACTTTCACCGGGGTTCAGTTACACACACTCTGACTTTCACCACGGTACAGCTCCACTCAGACTGACTTTCACCGGGATACAGTTCGACAAACACTGACTTTCACAGGGGTACAGTTCCACACACATTGACTTTCACAGGGGTTCAGTTCCACACACACTGACTCTCACTTGGGTACAGTTCAACACACACTGACTTTCACCGGGGTTCAGTTCCACACACACTGACTTTCACTGGGGTACATTTCCACACACACTGACTTCCAACGGGGTACAGTTCCACACACACTGACGTTCACCGGGGTTCAGTTCCACACGCACTGACTCACACCGGGGTACAGGTACACACACACAGACTTTCACCGGGTTTCAGTTCCTCACACACTGACGTTCACAGGGGTGCAGTTCCACACACACTGATTTTCACCGGCGTACAGTTCCAGACACACTGACTCTCACTTAGGTACAGTTCCACACACACTGACTTTCACAGGGGTACAGTTCCACACACACTGACTTTCACCGGGCTACAGTTTCACACACACTGACGTTCACAGGGGTACAGTTCCAGACACATTGACTTTCACAGGGGTACAGTTCCACACATACTTACTTTCACCGGGGTACAGTTCCACACACATTGACTTTCACAGGGGTTCAGTTCAACACACACTGACTCTCACTTGGTTACAGTTCCACAAACACTGACTTTCATCGGGGTTCAGTTGCACACACACTGACTTTCACCAGGGTACAGCTCCACTAAGACTGACTTTCACCGGGATACAGTTCGACAAACACTGACTTTCACCGGGGTACAGTTCCACAAACACTGACTTTCACAGGGGTACAGTTCCACACACACTGACTTTAACCGGGGTACAGTTCCACACACACTGACTTTCACCGGGGTACTTTTCCACACACATTGTCTTTCACCGGGCTACAGTTCCACACACACTGAATTTCACCGGGGTAAAGTTACACACACTCTGACATTCATCAGGGAACAGTTCCACGTATGCTGACTTTACCGGGGTACAGTTACACACACACTTACTTTCACCGGGGTAAAGCTCCACTCACACTGACTTTCAGCTGGGTACAGTTCCACAAACTCTGACTTTCACCGGGCTACAGTTCCACACACATTGACTTTCACAGGGGTTCAGTTCCACACACACTGACTTTCACCGGGGATCAGTTCCACACACACTGACTCTCACTTGGGTACAGTTCCACACACCATGACATTCACCGGGGTTCAGTTCAACACACACTGACTCTCACTTGGGTACAATTCCACACACACTGACATTCACTGGGGTACAGTTCCACACACATTGACTTTCACTGGGTACAGTTCCACACACACTGACTTTCACCGGGGTACAGTTCCAAACACACTGACGTTCACAGAGATTCAATTACAAACACACTGACTCTCACCAGGGTACAGTTCCACACACACTGACGTTCACAGGGGTACAGATCCACACACACTGACTTGCAACGGGGTACAGTTCCACACACACTGACTCTCACGTGGGTACAGTTCCACACACCATGACATTCACCGGGGTTCAGTTCAACACACACTGACTCTCACTTGGGTACAGTTCCACACACACTGACATTCACTGGGGTACAGTTCCACACACATTGACTTTCACCTGGGTACAGTTCCACACACACTGACTTTCACCGGGGTACAGTTCCACAAACACTGACATTCAACGGGGTGCAGTTACACACACACTGACTTTCACCGGGGTTCAGTTCTACACACATTGACTTTCACAGGGGTTCAATTCCACACAAACTGTCTCTCACTTGGTTACTGTTACACAAACACTGACTTTCTCCAGGGTACAGTTCTACACACACTGACGTTCACAGGGATGCAGTTCCACACACACTGATTTTCACCGGCTTACAGTTCCACACACACTGACTCTCACTTAGGTACAGTTCCACACACACTGACATTCACCGGGGTTCAGTTACACACACACTGACTTTCACCATGGTACAGCTCCACTCAAACTGACTTTCACCGGGATACAGTTCGACAAATCCTGATTTTCACCTGGGTACAGTTCCACACACATTGACTTTCACAGGGGTTCAGTTCCACAGACACTGACTTTCACTGGGGTACAGTTCCACACACACAGACATTCACCGGGGTTCAGTTCCACACACACTGACTCTCACTTGGGTACAGTTCCACACACACTGACTTTCACCGGGGTACAGTTCCTCAAATGCTGACTTCCAACAGGGTACAGTTCCACACACACTGAGGTTCACCGGGGTTCAGTTCCACATGCACTGACTCACACCGTGGTACAGGTACACACACACAGACTTTCACCGGGGTTCAGTTCCACGCACACTGACGTTCACAGGGGTGCAGTTCCACACATGCTGATTTTCACCGGCGTACACTTCCACACACACTGACTCTCACTTAGGTACAGTTCCACACACACTGGCTTTCACAGGGGTACAGTTACACACACACGGACTGTCACCGGGTTACAGTTCCACTCACACTGACTTTCACAGGGGTACAGTTCCACACACACTGACTTTCACCGGGCTACAGTTTCACACACACTGACGTTCACAGGGGTACAGATCCAGACACATTGACATTCACAGGGGTACAGTTCCACACATACTTACTTTCACCGGGGTACAGTTCCACACACACTGACTTTCACCGCGGTCCAGTTACACACACACGGACTTTCCCCAGGGTATAGTTCCACAAACACTGACTTTCAACGGGGTACAGTTACACACACACTGACTTTCACCAGGATTCAGTTCCAAACACACTGACGTTCACAGGGGTGCAGTTCCACACAAACTGATTTTCACCGGCGTACAGTTCCACACACACTGACTCTCACTTAGGTACAGTTCCACACACACTGACTTACACAGGGGATCAGTTCAACACACACTGACTCTCCCTTGGGTACAGTTCCACACACACTGACTTTCACCGGGGTTCAGTTACGCACACACTGACTTTCACCAGGGTACAGCTCCTCTAAGACTGACTTTCACCGGGATACAGTTCGACAAACACTGACTTTCACCGGGGTACAGTTCAACACACACTGACTTTCACCGGGGTACTTTTCCACACACACTGAATTTCACCGGGGTACAGTTACACAAACTCTGACTTTCACCAGGGTACAGTTCCACATACGCTGACTTTACCGGGGTACAGTTACACACACACTGACTATCACTGGAGTACAGTTACACACACACTTACTTTCACCGGGGTAAAGCTCCACTCACACTGACTTTCACCGGGGTACAGTTCCACAAACACTGACTTTCACCGGGGTACAGTTCCACACACATTAAATTTCACAGGGGTTCAGTTCCACACACACTGACTGTCACCGGGGATCAGTTCCACACACACTGACTCTCACTTGGGTACAGTTCCACAAACACTGACGTTCACCGGTGTACAGATCCACACACACTGACTCTCTTTGGGTACAGTTCCACACACCATGACTTTCACCGGGGTTCAGTTCAACACACACTGTCTTTCACCGGGGTACTTTTCCACACACACTGAATTTCACCGGGGTACGGTTAAACAAACTCTGACTTTCACCAGGGTACAGTTCCACATACGCTGACTTTACCGGGGTACAGTTACACACACACTGACTATCACTGGAGTACAGTTACACACACACTTACTTTCACCGGGGTAAAGCTCCACTCACACTGACTTTCACCGGGGTACAGTTCCACAAACACTGACTTTCACCGGGGACAGTTCCACACACATTAAATTTCACACGGGTTCAGTTCCACACACACTGACTTTCACCGGGGATCAGTTCCACACACACTGACTCTCACTTGGGTACAGTTCCACAAACACTGACATTCACCGGTGTACAGATCCACACACACTGACTCTCACTTGGGTACAGTTCCACACACCATGACTTTCCCCGGTGTTCAGTTCCACACACACTGACTTTCACCGGGGTACTTTTCCACACACTCTGAATTTCACCGGGGTACAGTTACACAAACTCTGACTTTCACCAGGGTACAGTTCCACATACGCTGACTTTACCGGGGTACAGTTACACTTACACTGACTATCACTGGAGTACAGTTACACACACACTTACTTTCACCGGGGTAAAGCTCCACTCACACTGACTTTCACCGGGGTTCAGTTCCACAAACACTGACTTTCACCGGGGTACAGTTCCACACACATTAAATTTCACAGGGGTTCAGTTCCACACACACTGACTTTCACCGGGGATCAGTTCCACACACACTGACTCTCACTTGGGTACAGTTCCACAAACACTGACGTTCACCGGTGTACAGATCCACACACACTGACTCTCACTTGGGTACAGTTCCACACACCGTGACTTTCACCGGGGTTCAGTTCCACACACACTGACTTTCACAGGGGTACACTTACACACACACTGACATTCACCGGGGTACAGTTCCACACACATTAAATTTCACAGGGGTTCAGTTCCACACACACTGACTTTCACCGGGGTACAGTTCCACAAACACTGACGTTCACCGGTGTACAGATCCACACACACTGACTCTCACTTGGGTACAGTTCCACACACCATGACTTTCACCGGGGTTCAGTTCCACACACACTGACTTTCACAGGGGTACACTTACACACACACTGACATTCACCGGGGTACAGTTCCACACACATTGACTTTCACCTGGGTACAGTTCCACACACACTGACTTTCACCGGGGTACAGTTCCACAAACACTGACATTCAACGGGGTTCAGTTCCACACACATTGACTTTCACCGGGGTTCAGTTCCACACACATTGACTTTCACAGGGGTTCAGTTCCACTCAAACTGTCTCTCACTTGGGTACTGTTACACACACACTGACTTACTCCAGGGTACAGTTCCACACACACTGACGTTCACAGGGATGCAGTTCCACACACACTGATTTTCACCGGCTTACAGTTCCACACACACTGACTCTCACTTCGGTACAGTTCAACACACACTGACTTTCACCGGGGTTCAGTTACACACACACTGACTTTCACCACGGTACAGCTCCACTCAGACTGACTTTCAACGGGATACAGTTTGACAAACACTGACTTTCACCCGGGTACATTTCCACACACATTGTCTTTCACAGGGGTTCAGTTCCACACACACAGACATTCACCGGGGTTCAGTTACACACACACTGACTTTCACTTGGGTACAGTTCCACACACACTGACTTTCACCGGGGTACAGTTCCACAAACGCTGACCTCCAATGGGGTACAGTTCCACACATACTGACGTTCAACGGGGTTCAGTTCCACACGCACTGACTCACACCGGGGTACAGGTACACACACACTGACTTTCACGGGGGTTCAGTTCCACACACACTGATGTTCACAGGGGTGCAGTTCCACACACACTGATTTTCACCGGCGTACAGTTCCACACACACTGACTCTCACTTAGGTACAGTTCCAATACGCACTGCCTTTCACAGGGGTTCAGTTCAACACACACTGACTCTCCCTTGGGTTCAGTTCCACACACACTGACTTTCAACGGGGATCAGTTCCACACACACTGACTCTCACTTGGGTACAGTTCCACAAACACTGACTTTCACCGGGGTACAGTTCCAAACACACTGACATTCACAGAGGTACAATTACAAACACACTGAATCTCACCAGGGTACAGTTCCACACACACTGACGTTCACAGGGGTACAGATCCATACACAATGACTTGCACCGGTGTACAGTTCCACACACACTGACTCTCACGTGGGTACAGTTCCACACATCATGACTTTCACCGCGGTTCAGTTCAACACACACTGACTCTCACTTGGGTACAGTTCCACACACACTGACATTCACTGGGGTACAGTTCCACACACATTGACTTTCACCTGGGTACAGTTCCACACACACTGACTTTCACCGGGGTACAGTTCCACAAACACTGACATTCAACGGGGTGCAGTTACACACACACTGACTTTCACCGGGGTTCAGTTCTACACACATTGACTTTCACAGGGGTTCAATTCCACACAAACTGTCTCTCACTTGGTTACTGTTACACACACACTGACTTTCTCCAGGGTACAGTTCTACACACACTGACGTTCACAGGGATGCAGTTCCACACACACTGATTTTCACCGGCTTACAGTTCCACACACACTGACTCTCACTTAGGTACAGTTCCACACACACTGACTTTCACCGGGGTTCAGTTACACACACACTGACTTTCACCATGGTACAGCTCCACTCAGACTGACTTTCACCGGGATACAGTTCGACAAATACTGATTTTCACCCGGGTACAGTTCCACACACATTGACTTTCACAGGGGTTCAGTTCCACAGACACTGACTTTCACTGGGGTACAGTTCCACACACACAGACATTCACCGGGGTTCAGTTCCACACACACTGACTCTCACTTGGGTACAGTTCCACACACACTGACTTTCACCGGGGTTCAGTTCCACACAAACTGACTATCACTGGGGTACAGTTCCACACACACTGACTCTCACTTGGGTACAGTTCCACACACACTGACTTTCACCGGGGTACAGTTCCTCAAACGCTGACTTCCAACGGGGTACAGTTCCACACACACTGACTTTCACAGGTTTTCAGTTCAACACACACTGACTCTCCCTTGGGTACAGTTCCACACACACTGACTTTCAGCGGGGTTCAGTTACACACACAGTGACTTTCACCAGGGTACAGCTCCACTAAGACTGACTTTCACCGGGATACAGTTCGACAAACACTGACTTTCACCGGGGTACAGTTCCACAAACACTGACTTTCACAGGGGTACAGTTCCACACACACTGACTTTAACCGGGGTACAGTTCCACACACACTGACTTTCACCGGGGTACTTTTCCACACACATTGTCTTTCACCGGGCTACAGTTCCACACACACTGAATTTCACCGGGGTAAAGTTACACACACTCTGACATTCATCAGGGAACAGTTCCACGTATGCTGACTTTACCGGGGTACAGTTACACACACACTTACTTTCACCGGGGTAAAGCTCCACTCACACTGACTTTCAGCTGGGTACAGTTCCACAAACTCTGACTTTCACCGGGCTACAGTTCCACACACATTGACTTTCACAGGGGTTCAGTTCCACACACACTGACTTTCACCGGGGATCAGTTCCACACACACTGACTCTCACTTGGGTACAGTTCCACACACCGTGACATTCACCGGGGTTCAGTTCAACACACACTGACTCTCACTTGGGTACAATTCCACACACACTGACATTCACTGGGGTACAGTTCCACACACATTGACTTTCACTGGGTACAGTTCCACACACACTGACTTTCACCGGGGTACAGTTCCAAACACACTGACGTTCACAGAGATTCAATTACAAACACACTGACTCTCACCAGGGTACAGTTCCACACACACTGACGTTCACAGGGGTACAGATCCACACACACTGACTTGCAACGGGGTACAGTTCCACACACACTGACTCTCACGTGGGTACAGTTCCACACACCATGACATTCACCGGGGTTCAGTTCAACACACACTGACTCTCACTTGGGTACAGTTCCACACACACTGACATTCACTGGGGTACAGTTCCACACACATTGACTTTCACCTGGGTACAGTTCCACACACACTGACTTTCACCGGGGTACAGTTCCACAAACACTGACATTCAACGGGGTGCAGTTACACACACACTGACTTTCACCGGGGTTCAGTTCTACACACATTGACTTTCACAGGGGTTCAATTCCACACAAACTGTCTCTCACTTGGTTACTGTTACACAAACACTGACTTTCTCCAGGGTACAGTTCTACACACACTGACGTTCACAGGGATGCAGTTCCACACACACTGATTTTCACCGGCTTACAGTTCCACACACACTGACTCTCACTTAGGTACAGTTCCACACACACTGACATTCACCGGGGTTCAGTTACACACACACTGACTTTCACCATGGTACAGCTCCACTCAAACTGACTTTCACCGGGATACAGTTCGACAAATCCTGATTTTCACCTGGGTACAGTTCCACACACATTGACTTTCACAGGGGTTCAGTTCCACAGACACTGACTTTCACTGGGGTACAGTTCCACACACACAGACATTCACCGGGGTTCAGTTCCACACACACTGACTCTCACTTGGGTACAGTTCCACACACACTGACTTTCACCGGGGTACAGTTCCTCAAATGCTGACTTCCAACAGGGTACAGTTCCACACACACTGAGGTTCACCGGGGTTCAGTTCCACATGCACTGACTCACACCGTGGTACAGGTACACACACACAGACTTTCACCGGGGTTCAGTTCCACGCACACTGACGTTCACAGGGGTGCAGTTCCACACATGCTGATTTTCACCGGCGTACACTTCCACACACACTGACTCTCACTTAGGTACAGTTCCACACACACTGGCTTTCACAGGGGTACAGTTACACACACACGGACTGTCACCGGGTTACAGTTCCACTCACACTGACTTTCACAGGGGTACAGTTCCACACACACTGACTTTCACCGGGCTACAGTTTCACACACACTGACGTTCACAGGGGTACAGATCCAGACACATTGACATTCACAGGGGTACAGTTCCACACATACTTACTTTCACCGGGGTACAGTTCCACACACACTGACTTTCACCGCGGTCCAGTTACACACACACGGACTTTCCCCAGGGTATAGTTCCACAAACACTGACTTTCAACGGGGTACAGTTACACACACACTGACTTTCACCAGGATTCAGTTCCAAACACACTGACGTTCACAGGGGTGCAGTTCCACACAAACTGATTTTCACCGGCGTACAGTTCCACACACACTGACTCTCACTTAGGTACAGTTCCACACACACTGACTTACACAGGGGATCAGTTCAACACACACTGACTCTCCCTTGGGTACAGTTCCACACACACTGACTTTCACCGGGGTTCAGTTACGCACACACTGACTTTCACCAGGGTACAGCTCCTCTAAGACTGACTTTCACCGGGATACAGTTCGACAAACACTGACTTTCACCGGGGTACAGTTCAACACACACTGACTTTCACCGGGGTACTTTTCCACACACACTGAATTTCACCGGGGTACAGTTACACAAACTCTGACTTTCACCAGGGTACAGTTCCACATACGCTGACTTTACCGGGGTACAGTTACACACACACTGACTATCACTGGAGTACAGTTACACACACACTTACTTTCACCGGGGTAAAGCTCCACTCACACTGACTTTCACCGGGGTACAGTTCCACAAACACTGACTTTCACCGGGGTACAGTTCCACACACATTAAATTTCACAGGGGTTCAGTTCCACACACACTGACTGTCACCGGGGATCAGTTCCACACACACTGACTCTCACTTGGGTACAGTTCCACAAACACTGACGTTCACCGGTGTACAGATCCACACACACTGACTCTCTTTGGGTACAGTTCCACACACCATGACTTTCACCGGGGTTCAGTTCAACACACACTGTCTTTCACCGGGGTACTTTTCCACACACACTGAATTTCACCGGGGTACGGTTAAACAAACTCTGACTTTCACCAGGGTACAGTTCCACATACGCTGACTTTACCGGGGTACAGTTACACACACACTGACTATCACTGGAGTACAGTTACACACACACTTACTTTCACCGGGGTAAAGCTCCACTCACACTGACTTTCACCGGGGTACAGTTCCACAAACACTGACTTTCACCGGGGACAGTTCCACACACATTAAATTTCACACGGGTTCAGTTCCACACACACTGACTTTCACCGGGGATCAGTTCCACACACACTGACTCTCACTTGGGTACAGTTCCACAAACACTGACATTCACCGGTGTACAGATCCACACACACTGACTCTCACTTGGGTACAGTTCCACACACCATGACTTTCCCCGGTGTTCAGTTCCACACACACTGACTTTCACCGGGGTACTTTTCCACACACTCTGAATTTCACCGGGGTACAGTTACACAAACTCTGACTTTCACCAGGGTACAGTTCCACATACGCTGACTTTACCGGGGTACAGTTACACTTACACTGACTATCACTGGAGTACAGTTACACACACACTTACTTTCACCGGGGTAAAGCTCCACTCACACTGACTTTCACCGGGGTTCAGTTCCACAAACACTGACTTTCACCGGGGTACAGTTCCACACACATTAAATTTCACAGGGGTTCAGTTCCACACACACTGACTTTCACCGGGGATCAGTTCCACACACACTGACTCTCACTTGGGTACAGTTCCACAAACACTGACGTTCACCGGTGTACAGATCCACACACACTGACTCTCACTTGGGTACAGTTCCACACACCGTGACTTTCACCGGGGTTCAGTTCCACACACACTGACTTTCACAGGGGTACACTTACACACACACTGACATTCACCGGGGTACAGTTCCACACACATTAAATTTCACAGGGGTTCAGTTCCACACACACTGACTTTCACCGGGGTACAGTTCCACAAACACTGACGTTCACCGGTGTACAGATCCACACACACTGACTCTCACTTGGGTACAGTTCCACACACCATGACTTTCACCGGGGTTCAGTTCCACACACACTGACTTTCACAGGGGTACACTTACACACACACTGACATTCACCGGGGTACAGTTCCACACACATTGACTTTCACCTGGGTACAGTTCCACACACACTGACTTTCACCGGGGTACAGTTCCACAAACACTGACATTCAACGGGGTTCAGTTCCACACACATTGACTTTCACCGGGGTTCAGTTCCACACACATTGACTTTCACAGGGGTTCAGTTCCACTCAAACTGTCTCTCACTTGGGTACTGTTACACACACACTGACTTACTCCAGGGTACAGTTCCACACACACTGACGTTCACAGGGATGCAGTTCCACACACACTGATTTTCACCGGCTTACAGTTCCACACACACTGACTCTCACTTCGGTACAGTTCAACACACACTGACTTTCACCGGGGTTCAGTTACACACACACTGACTTTCACCACGGTACAGCTCCACTCAGACTGACTTTCAACGGGATACAGTTTGACAAACACTGACTTTCACCCGGGTACATTTCCACACACATTGTCTTTCACAGGGGTTCAGTTCCACACACACAGACATTCACCGGGGTTCAGTTACACACACACTGACTTTCACTTGGGTACAGTTCCACACACACTGACTTTCACCGGGGTACAGTTCCACAAACGCTGACCTCCAATGGGGTACAGTTCCACACATACTGACGTTCAACGGGGTTCAGTTCCACACGCACTGACTCACACCGGGGTACAGGTACACACACACTGACTTTCACGGGGGTTCAGTTCCACACACACTGATGTTCACAGGGGTGCAGTTCCACACACACTGATTTTCACCGGCGTACAGTTCCACACACACTGACTCTCACTTAGGTACAGTTCCAATACGCACTGCCTTTCACAGGGGTTCAGTTCAACACACACTGACTCTCCCTTGGGTTCAGTTCCACACACACTGACTTTCAACGGGGATCAGTTCCACACACACTGACTCTCACTTGGGTACAGTTCCACAAACACTGACTTTCACCGGGGTACAGTTCCAAACACACTGACATTCACAGAGGTACAATTACAAACACACTGAATCTCACCAGGGTACAGTTCCACACACACTGACGTTCACAGGGGTACAGATCCATACACAATGACTTGCACCGGTGTACAGTTCCACACACACTGACTCTCACGTGGGTACAGTTCCACACATCATGACTTTCACCGCGGTTCAGTTCAACACACACTGACTCTCACTTGGGTACAGTTCCACACACACTGACATTCACTGGGGTACAGTTCCACACACATTGACTTTCACCTGGGTACAGTTCCACACACACTGACTTTCACCGGGGTACAGTTCCACAAACACTGACATTCAACGGGGTGCAGTTACACACACACTGACTTTCACCGGGGTTCAGTTCTACACACATTGACTTTCACAGGGGTTCAATTCCACACAAACTGTCTCTCACTTGGTTACTGTTACACACACACTGACTTTCTCCAGGGTACAGTTCTACACACACTGACGTTCACAGGGATGCAGTTCCACACACACTGATTTTCACCGGCTTACAGTTCCACACACACTGACTCTCACTTAGGTACAGTTCCACACACACTGACTTTCACCGGGGTTCAGTTACACACACACTGACTTTCACCATGGTACAGCTCCACTCAGACTGACTTTCACCGGGATACAGTTCGACAAATACTGATTTTCACCCGGGTACAGTTCCACACACATTGACTTTCACAGGGGTTCAGTTCCACAGACACTGACTTTCACTGGGGTACAGTTCCACACACACAGACATTCACCGGGGTTCAGTTCCACACACACTGACTCTCACTTGGGTACAGTTCCACACACACTGACTTTCACCGGGGTTCAGTTCCACACAAACTGACTATCACTGGGGTACAGTTCCACACACACTGACTCTCACTTGGGTACAGTTCCACACACACTGACTTTCACCGGGGTACAGTTCCTCAAACGCTGACTTCCAACGGGGTACAGTTCCACACACACTGACGTTCACCGGGGTTCAGTTCCACATGCAATGACTCACACCGTGGTACAGGTACACACACACAGACTTTCACCGGGGTTCAGTTCCACACACACTGACGTTCACAGGTGTGCAGTTCCACACATGCTGATTTTCACCGGCGTACACTTCCACACACACTGACTCTCACTTAGTTTCAGTTCCACACACACTGGCTTTCACAGGGGTACAGTTAATCACACACGGACTGTCACCGGGTTACAGTTCCACTCACACTGACTTTCACAGGGGTACAGTTCCACACACACTGACTTTCACCGGGCTACAGTTTCACACACACTGACGTTCACAGGGGTACAGACCCAGACACATTGACTTTCACAGGGGTACAGTTCCACACATACTTACTTTCACCGGGGTACAGTTCCACACACACTGACTTTCACCGCGGTCCAGTTAAACACACACTGACTTTCCCCAGGGTATAGTTCCACAAACACTGACTTTCAACGGGGTACAGTTACACACACACTGACTTTCACCGGGGTTCAGTTCCACACACTCTGACGTTCACAGGGGTACAGTTCCACACAAACTGATTTTCACCGGCGTACAGTTCCACACACACTGACTCTCACTTAGGTACAGTTCCACACACACTGACTTACACAGGGGATCAGTTCAACACACACTGACACTCCCTTGGGTACAGTTCCACACACACTGACTTTCACCGGGGTTCAGTTACGCACACACTGACTTTCACCAGGGTACAGCTCCTCTAAGACTGACTTTCACCGGGATACAGTTCGACAAACACTGACTTTCACCGGGGTACAGTTCAACACACACTGACTTTCACCGGGGTACTTTTCCACACACACTGAATTTCACCGGGGTACAGTTACACAAACTCTGACTTTCACCAGGGTACAGTTCCACATACGCTGACTTTACCGGGGTACAGTTACGCACACACTGACTATCACTGGAGTACAGTTACACACACACTTACTTTCACCGGGGTAAAGCTCCACTCACACTGACTTTCACCGGGGTACAGTTCCACAAACACTGACTTTCACCGGGGTACAGTTCCACACACATTAAATTTCACAGGGGTTCAGTTCCACACACACTGACTGTCACCGGGGATCAGTTCCACACACACTGACTCTCACTTGGGTACAGTTCCACAAATACTGACGTTCACCGGTGTACAGATCCACACACACTGACTCTCTTTGGGTACAGTTCCACACACCATGACTTTCACCGGGGTTCAGTTCAACACACACTGACTTTCACCGGGGTACTTTTCCACACACATTGTCTTTCTCCGGGCTACAGTTCCACACACACTGAATTTCACCGGGGTAAAGTTACACACACTCTGACATTCATCAGGGTACAGTTCCACGTATGCTGACTTTACCGGGGTACAGTTACACACACACTTACTTTCACTGGGGTAAAGCTCCACTCACACTGACTTTCAGCGGGGTACAGTTCCACAAACACTGACTTTCACCGGGGTACAGTTCCACACACATTGACTTTCACAGGGGTTCACTTCCACACACACTGGCTTTCACCGGGGATCAGTTCCACACACACTGACTCTCACTTGGGTACAGTTCCACACACCATGACATTCACCGGGGTTCAGTTCAACACACACTGACTCCCACTTGGGTACAATTCCACACACACTGACATTCACTGGGGTACAGTTCCACACACATTGACTTTCACCTGGGTACAGTTCCACACACACTGACTTTCACCGGGGTTCAGTTCCACACACACTGACTTTCACCGGGGATCAGTTCCACACACACTGACTCTCACTTGGGTACAGTTCCACAAACACTGACTTTTACCGGGGTACAGTTCCAAACACACTGACGTTCACAGAGGTACAATTACAAACACACTGACTTTCACGAGGGTACAGTTCCACACACACTGACGTTCACAGGGGTACAGATCTACACACACTGACTTTCACCGGTGTACAGTTCCACACACACTGACTCTCACGTGGGTGCAGTTCCAAACACCATGACTTTCACCGGGGTTAAGTTCAAAACACACACTGACTCTCACTTAGGTACAGTTCCACACACACTGACTTTCACCAGGGTTCAGTTCCACACACAATGACTTTCACAGGGGTACACTTACACACACACTGACATTCAACGGTGTACAGTTACACAGACACTGACGTTCACCTGGGTACATTTCCACACACACTGACTTTCACCGCGGTACAGTTCCACAAACACTGACATTCAACGGGGTACAGTTCCACACACACTGACTTTCACCGGGGTTCAGTTCCACACACACTGACTTTCACCGGGGTTCAGTTCCACACACACTGACTTTCACCGGGGTTCAGTTCCACACACATTGACTTTCACAGGGGTTCAGTTCCACACAAACTGTCTCTCACTTGGGTACTGTTACACACACACTGACTTTCTCCGGGGTACAGTTCCACATACACTGACGTTCACAGGGATGCAGTTCCACACACACTGACTTTCACCAGGGTTCAGTTACACACACACTGACTTTCACCATGGTACAGCTCCACTCAGACTGACTTTCACCGGGATACAGTTCGACAAACACTGACTTTCACCCGGGTACAGTTCCACACATATTGACTTTCACAGGGGTTCAGTTCCACAGACACTGACTTTCACTGGGGTACAGTTCCACACACACAGACATTCACTGGGGTTCAGTTCCACACACACTGACTCTCACTTGGGTACAGTTCCACACACACTGACTTTCACCGGGGTACAGTTCCAAACACACTGACTTTCACTGGGGTACAGTTCCAACACACTGACTCTCACTTGGGTACAGTTCCACGCACACTGACTTTCACCGTGGTACAGTTCCACAAACGCTGACTTCCAACAGGGTACAGTTCCACACACACTGACGTTCACCGGGGTTCAGTTCCACACGCACTGACTCATACCGGGGTACAGGTACACACACACTGACTTTCACGGGGGTTCAGTTCCACACACACTGATGTTCACAGGGGTGCAGTTCCACACACACTGATTTTCACCGGCGTACAGTTCCACACACACTGACTCTCACTTAGGTACAGTTCCACAAACACTGACTTTCACAGGGGTTCAGTCCAACACACACTGACTCTCCCTTGGGTACAGTTCCACACACACTGACTTTCACCAGGGTTCAGTTACACTCACACTGACTTTCACCAGGGTACATCTCCACTAAGACTGACTTTCACCGGGATACAGTTCGACAAACACTGACTTTCACCGGGGTACAGTTACACACACACTCACTTTCACCGAAGTACTTTTCCACACACATTGTCTTTCACCGGGGTACATTTCCACACACACTGAATTTCACCGGGGTACAGTTACACACAATCTGACTTGCACCAGGGTACAGTTCCACATACGCTGACTTTACCGGGGAACAGTTACCCACACACTGACTATCGCCGGAGTACAGTTACACACACACCTACTTTCACCGGGGTAAAGTTCCACTCACACTGACTTTCACCGGGGTACAGTTCCACAAACACTGACTTTCACCGGGGTACAGTTCCACACACATTGACTTTCACAGGGGTTCAGTTCAACACACACTTACTCTCCCTTGGGTACAGTTCCACACACACTGACTTTCACCGGGGTTCAGTTGCACACACACTGACGTTCACCAGGGTACAGCTCCACTATGACTGACTTTCACCGGGATACAGTTCGACAAAAACTGACTTTCACCAGGGTAAAGTTACACACACTCTTCCTTTCACCAGGGTACAGTTCCACGTATGCTGACTTTACCGGGGTACAGTTACACACACACTTACTTTCACCGGGGTACAGTTCCACAAACACTGACTTTCACCGGGGTACAGTTCCACACACATTGACTTTCACAGGGGTTCAGTTCCACACACACTGACTTTCACCGGGGATCAGTTCCACACACACTGACTCTCACTTGGGTACAGTTCCACAAACACTGTTTTTCACCGGGGTACATTTCCAAACACACTGACGTTCACAGAGGTACAATTACAAACACACTGACTCTCACCAGGGTACAGTTCCACACACACTGACTTTCACAGGGGTACAGATCCACACACACTGACTTGCACCGGTGTACTTTTCCACACACACTGACTCTCACGCGGGTATAGTTCCACACACCATGACATTCACCGGGGTACAGTTCCACACACACTGACATTCACTGGGGTACAGTTCCACACACACTGACTTTCACTGGGGTACAGTTCCACAAACACTGACATTCAACGGGATGCAGTTACACACACACTGACTTTCACCGGGGTTCAGTTCCACACACATTGACTTTCACAGGGGTTCAGTTCCACACAAACTGTCTCTCACTTGGGTACTGTTACACACAAACTGACTTTCTCCAGGGTACAGTTCCACACACACTGACGTTCACAGGGATGCAGTTCCACACACACTGATTTTCACCGGCTTACAGTTCCACACACACTGACTCTCACTTAGGTACAGTTCCACACACACTGACTTTCACCGGGGTTCAGTTACACACACACTGACTTTCACCATGGTACAGCTCCACTCAGACTGACTTTCACCGGGATACAGTTCGACAAACACTGACTTTCACCCGGGTACAGTTCCACACACATTGACTTTCACAGGGGTCAGTTCCACGCACACTGACTTTCACTGGGGTACAGTTTCACACATGCAGACATTCACCGGGGTTCAGTTCCACACACACTGACTCTCACTTGGGTACAGTTCCACACACACTGACTTTCACCGGGGTTCAGTTCCACACACACTGACTTTCGCTGGGGTACAGTTCCACACACACTGACTCTCACTTGGGTACAGATCCACACACACTGACTTTCACCGGGGTACAGTTCCACAAACGCTGACTTCCAAAGGGGTACAGTTCCACACACACTGACGTTCACCGGGGTTCAGTTCCACACGCACTGACTCACACCGGGGTACAGGTACACACACACAGACTTTCACCGGGGTACAGTTCCACACACACTGATTTTCACTGGCGTACAGTTCCACACACACTGACTCTCACTTAGGTACAGTTCCACACACATTGACTTTCACAGGGGTTCAGTTCAACACACACTGACTTTCCCTTGGGTACAGTTCCACAAACAGTGTCTTTCACCGGGGTTCAGTTACACACACACTGACTTTCACCAGGGTACAGCTCCACTAAGACTGACTTTCACCGGGATACAGTTCGACAAACACTGACTTTCACCTGGGTACAGTTACACACACACTCACTTTCACCGGGGTACTTTTCCACACACATTGTCTTTAACCGGGGTACAATTCCACACACACTGAATTTCAACGGTGTACAGTTACACACACTCTGACTTGCACCAGGGTACAGTTCCACATACGCTGACTTTACCGGGGTACAGTTACACACACACTGACTATCGCCGGAGTAGAGTTACACACACACTTACTTTCACCCTGGTAAAGCTCCACTCACTCTTACTTTCACTGGGGTACAGTTCCACAAGCACTGACTTTCACCGGGGTACAGTTCCACACACATTAACTTTCACAGGGGTTCAGTTCAAGACACACTGATTCTCCCTTGGGTACAGTTCCACACACACTGACTTTCACCGGGGTTCAGTTACACACACACTGACTTTCACCAGGGTACAGCACCACTAAGACTGACATTCACCGGGATACAGTTCCACAAACACTGACTTTCACCAGGGTACAGCTCCACTAAGACTGACTTTCACCGGGATACAGTTCGACAAACACTGACTTTCACCTGGGTACAGTTACACACACACTCACTTTCACCGGGGTACTTTTCCACACACATTGTCTTTAACCGGGGTACAATTCCACACACACTGAATTTCACCGGTGTACAGTTACACACACTCTGACTTGCACCAGGGTACAGTTCCACATACGCTGACTTTACCGGGGTACAGTTACACACACACTGACTATCGCCGGAGTAGAGTTACACACACACTTACTTTCACCCTGGTAAAGCTCCACTCACTCTTACTTTCACTGGGGTACAGTTCCACAAGCACTGACTTTCACCGGGGTACAGTTCCACACACATTAACTTTCACAGGGGTTCAGTTCAAGACACACTGATTCTCCCTTGGGTACAGTTCCACACACACTGACTTTCACCGGGGTTCAGTTACACACACACTGACTTTCACCAGGGTACAGCACCACTAAGACTGACATTCACCGGGATACAATTCCACAAACACTGACTTTCACCGGGGTACAGTTCCACACACACTGACTTTCACCGGGGTACTTTTCCACACACATTGTCTTTCACCAGGGTACAGTTCCACACACACTGACTTTCACCGGGGTTCAGTTACACACACACTGACTTTCACCAGGGTACAGCACCACTAAGACTGACATTCACCGGGATACAATTCCACAAACACTGACTTTCACCGGGGTACAGTTCCACACACACTGACTTTCACCGGGGTACTTTTCCACACACATTGTCTTTCACCAGGGTACAGTTCCACACACACTGAATTTCACCGGGGTAAAGTTACACACACTCTGACTTTCACCGGGGTACAGTTCCACGTACGCTGACATTACAGTGGTACAGTTACACACACACTTACTTTCACCTGGGTAAAGCTCCACTCAAACTGACTTTCACCAGGGTACAGTTCCACAAATACTGACTTTCACCGGGGTACAGTTCCACACACATTGACTTTCACAGGGGTTCAGTTCCACACACACTGACTTTCACCGGGGATCAGTTCCACACACACTGACTCTCACTTGGGTACAGTTCCACAAACACTGACTTTCACCGGGGTACAGTTCCAAACACACTGACGTTCACAAAGGTACAATTACAAACACACTGACTTTCACGAGGGTACAGTTCCACACACACTGACGTTCACAGGGGTACAGTTCTACACACACTGACTTTCACCGGTGTACAGTTCCACACACACTGACTCTCACGTGGGTACAGTTCCAAACACCATGACTTTCACCGGGGTTCAGTTCAACACACACTGATTCTCACTTGGGTACAGTTCCACACACACTGACTTTCACCAGGGTTCAGTTCCACACACACTGACTTTCACAGGGGTACACTTACACACACACTGACATTCACCGGTGTACAGTTACACACACACTGACATTCACTGGGGTACAGTTCCACACACATTGACGTTCACCTGGGTACAGTTCCACACACACTGACTTTCACTTAGGTACAGTTCCACAAACACTGACATTCAACGGGGTACAGTTCCACACACACTGACTTTCACCGGGGTTCAGTTCCACACACATTGACTTTCACAGGGGTTCAGTTCCACACAAACTGTCTCTCACTTGGGTACTGTTACACACACACTGACTTTCTCCGGGGTACAGTTCCACACACACTGACGTTCACAGGGATGCAGTTCCACACACACTGATTTTCACTGGCGTACAGTTCCACACACACCGACTCTGACTTAGCTACAGTTCCACACACACTGACTTTCACCGGGGTTCAGTTACACACACACTGACTTTCACCACGGTACAGCTCCACTCAGACTGATTTTCACCGGGATACAGTTCGACAAACACTGACTTTCACCGGGGAACATTTCCACACACATTGACTTTCACAGGGGTTCATTTCCACACACACTGACTTTCACTGGGGTACAGTTCCACACACACAGACATTCACCGGGGTTCAGTTCCACACACTGACTCTCACTTGGGTACAGTTCCACACACACAGACTTTCACCGGGGTACAGTTCCACACAAATTGAGTTTCACAGGGGTTCAGTTCCACACAAACTGTCTCTCACTTGGGTACTGTTACACACACAATGACTTTCTCCGGGGTACAGTTCCACACACACTGACCTTCACAGGGATGCAGTTCCACACACTCTGATTTTCACCGGCGTATAGTTCCACACACGCTGACTCTCACTTAGGTACAGTTCCACAAACACTGACTTTCACCGGGGTTCAGTTACACACACACTGACTTTCACCACGTTACAGCTCCACTCAGACTGATTTTCACCGGGATACAGTTCGACAAACACTGACTTTCACCGGGGAACAGTTCCACACACATTGACTTTCACAGGGGTTCATTTCCACACAAACTGACTTTCACTGGGGTACAGTTCCACACACACAGACATTCACCGGGGTTCAGTTCCACACACACTGACTCTCACTTGGGTACAGTTCCACAAACACTGACTTTCACCGGGGTACAGTTCCACACACATTGACTTTCACCGGGGTAGAATTCCACCAACGCTGACTTCCAACGGGGTACAGTTCCACACTCACTGACGTTCAAAGGGGTTCAGTTCCACACGCACTGACTCACACCGGGGTACAGGTACAGACACACTGACTTTCACCAGGGTACATTTACACACACACTGACATTCAATGGGGTACATTTCCACCCACACTGACTTTCATCGGGTAGAGTTACACACACACTGAATTTCACCAGGCTACAGTTCCACACACACTGACTCTCACAGGGGTACAGTTCCACACACACTGACTCTCACAGGAGTTCAGTTTCACACACACTGGCTTTCACCGGGGTACAGTTACACTCACACGGACTGTCACCGGGTTACAGTTCCACTCACACTGACTTTCACAGGGGTACAGTTCCACACACAATGACTTTCACCGGGGTACAATTACACACAGACTGTCTTTCACCAGGGTACAGTTAAACACACAAACACTTTCACGGGGGTTCAGTTCCACACACACTGACTTTCACTGGGGTACAGTTCCACAAACACTGACATTCAACGGGCTGCAGTTACACACACACTGACTTTCACCGGGGTTCAGTTCCACACACATTGACTTTCACAGGGGTTCAGTTCCACACAAACTGTCTCTCACTTGGGTACTGTTACACACACACTGACTTTCTCCAGGGTACAGTTCCACACACACTGACGTTCACAGGGATGCAGTTGCACACACACTGATTTTCACCGGCTTATAGTTCCACACACACTGACTCTCACTTAGGTACAGTTCCACACACACTGACTTTCACCGGGGTTCAGTTACACACACACTGACTTTCACCATGGTACAGCTGCACTCAGACTGACTTTCACCGGGATACAGTTCGACAAACACTGACTTTCACCCGGGTACAGTTCCACACACATTGACTTTCACAGGGGTTCAGTTCCACGCACACTGACTTTCACTGGGGTACAGTTCCACACATGCAGACATTCACCGGGGTTCAGTTCCACACACACTGACTCTCACTTGGGTACAGTTCCACACACACTGACTTTCACCGGGGTTCAGTTCCACACACACTGACTTTCGCTGGGGTACAGTTCCACACACACTGACTCTCACTTGGGTACAGATCCACACACACTGACTTTCACCGGGGTTCAGTTACACACACACTGACTTTCACCAGGGTACAGCACCACTAAGACTGACATTCACCGGGATACAGTTCCACAAACACTGACTTTCACCAGGGTACAGCTCCACTAAGACTGACTTTCACCGGGATACAGTTCGACAAACACTGACTTTCACCTGGGTACAGTTACACACACACTCACTTTCACCGGGGTACTTTTCCACACACATTGTCTTTAACCGGGGTACAATTCCACACACACTGAATTTCACCGGTGTACAGTTACACACACTCTGACTTGCACCAGGGTACAGTTCCACATACGCTGACTTTACCGGGGTACAGTTACACACACACTGACTATCGCCGGAGTAGAGTTACACACACACTTACTTTCACCCTGGTAAAGCTCCACTCACTCTTACTTTCACTGGGGTACAGTTCCACAAGCACTGACTTTCACCGGGGTACAGTTCCACACACATTAACTTTCACAGGGGTTCAGTTCAAGACACACTGATTCTCCCTTGGGTACAGTTCCACACACACTGACTTTCACCGGGGTTCAGTTACACACACACTGACTTTCACCAGGGTACAGCACCACTAAGACTGACATTCACCGGGATACAATTCCACAAACACTGACTTTCACCGGGGTACAGTTCCACACACACTGACTTTCACCGGGGTACTTTTCCACACACATTGTCTTTCACCAGGGTACAGTTCCACACACACTGACTTTCACCGGGGTTCAGTTACACACACACTGACTTTCACCAGGGTACAGCACCACTAAGACTGACATTCACCGGGATACAATTCCACAAACACTGACTTTCACCGGGGTACAGTTCCACACACACTGACTTTCACCGGGGTACTTTTCCACACACATTGTCTTTCACCAGGGTACAGTTCCACACACACTGAATTTCACCGGGGTAAAGTTACACACACTCTGACTTTCACCGGGGTACAGTTCCACGTACGCTGACATTACAGTGGTACAGTTACACACACACTTACTTTCACCTGGGTAAAGCTCCACTCAAACTGACTTTCACCAGGGTACAGTTCCACAAATACTGACTTTCACCGGGGTACAGTTCCACACACATTGACTTTCACAGGGGTTCAGTTCCACACACACTGACTTTCACCGGGGATCAGTTCCACACACACTGACTCTCACTTGGGTACAGTTCCACAAACACTGACTTTCACCGGGGTACAGTTCCAAACACACTGACGTTCACAAAGGTACAATTACAAACACACTGACTTTCACGAGGGTACAGTTCCACACACACTGACGTTCACAGGGGTACAGTTCTACACACACTGACTTTCACCGGTGTACAGTTCCACACACACTGACTCTCACGTGGGTACAGTTCCAAACACCATGACTTTCACCGGGGTTCAGTTCAACACACACTGATTCTCACTTGGGTACAGTTCCACACACACTGACTTTCACCAGGGTTCAGTTCCACACACACTGACTTTCACAGGGGTACACTTACACACACACTGACATTCACCGGTGTACAGTTACACACACACTGACATTCACTGGGGTACAGTTCCACACACATTGACGTTCACCTGGGTACAGTTCCACACACACTGACTTTCACTTAGGTACAGTTCCACAAACACTGACATTCAACGGGGTACAGTTCCACACACACTGACTTTCACCGGGGTTCAGTTCCACACACATTGACTTTCACAGGGGTTCAGTTCCACACAAACTGTCTCTCACTTGGGTACTGTTACACACACACTGACTTTCTCCGGGGTACAGTTCCACACACACTGACGTTCACAGGGATGCAGTTCCACACACACTGATTTTCACTGGCGTACAGTTCCACACACACCGACTCTGACTTAGCTACAGTTCCACACACACTGACTTTCACCGGGGTTCAGTTACACACACACTGACTTTCACCACGGTACAGCTCCACTCAGACTGATTTTCACCGGGATACAGTTCGACAAACACTGACTTTCACCGGGGAACATTTCCACACACATTGACTTTCACAGGGGTTCATTTCCACACACACTGACTTTCACTGGGGTACAGTTCCACACACACAGACATTCACCGGGGTTCAGTTCCACACACTGACTCTCACTTGGGTACAGTTCCACACACACAGACTTTCACCGGGGTACAGTTCCACACAAATTGAGTTTCACAGGGGTTCAGTTCCACACAAACTGTCTCTCACTTGGGTACTGTTACACACACAATGACTTTCTCCGGGGTACAGTTCCACACACACTGACCTTCACAGGGATGCAGTTCCACACACTCTGATTTTCACCGGCGTATAGTTCCACACACGCTGACTCTCACTTAGGTACAGTTCCACAAACACTGACTTTCACCGGGGTTCAGTTACACACACACTGACTTTCACCACGTTACAGCTCCACTCAGACTGATTTTCACCGGGATACAGTTCGACAAACACTGACTTTCACCGGGGAACAGTTCCACACACATTGACTTTCACAGGGGTTCATTTCCACACAAACTGACTTTCACTGGGGTACAGTTCCACACACACAGACATTCACCGGGGTTCAGTTCCACACACACTGACTCTCACTTGGGTACAGTTCCACAAACACTGACTTTCACCGGGGTACAGTTCCACACACATTGACTTTCACCGGGGTAGAATTCCACCAACGCTGACTTCCAACGGGGTACAGTTCCACACTCACTGACGTTCAAAGGGGTTCAGTTCCACACGCACTGACTCACACCGGGGTACAGGTACAGACACACTGACTTTCACCAGGGTACATTTACACACACACTGACATTCAATGGGGTACATTTCCACCCACACTGACTTTCATCGGGTAGAGTTACACACACACTGAATTTCACCAGGCTACAGTTCCACACACACTGACTCTCACAGGGGTACAGTTCCACACACACTGACTCTCACAGGAGTTCAGTTTCACACACACTGGCTTTCACCGGGGTACAGTTACACTCACACGGACTGTCACCGGGTTACAGTTCCACTCACACTGACTTTCACAGGGGTACAGTTCCACACACAATGACTTTCACCGGGGTACAATTACACACAGACTGTCTTTCACCAGGGTACAGTTAAACACACAAACACTTTCACGGGGGTTCAGTTCCACACACACTGACTTTCACTGGGGTACAGTTCCACAAACACTGACATTCAACGGGCTGCAGTTACACACACACTGACTTTCACCGGGGTTCAGTTCCACACACATTGACTTTCACAGGGGTTCAGTTCCACACAAACTGTCTCTCACTTGGGTACTGTTACACACACACTGACTTTCTCCAGGGTACAGTTCCACACACACTGACGTTCACAGGGATGCAGTTGCACACACACTGATTTTCACCGGCTTATAGTTCCACACACACTGACTCTCACTTAGGTACAGTTCCACACACACTGACTTTCACCGGGGTTCAGTTACACACACACTGACTTTCACCATGGTACAGCTGCACTCAGACTGACTTTCACCGGGATACAGTTCGACAAACACTGACTTTCACCCGGGTACAGTTCCACACACATTGACTTTCACAGGGGTTCAGTTCCACGCACACTGACTTTCACTGGGGTACAGTTCCACACATGCAGACATTCACCGGGGTTCAGTTCCACACACACTGACTCTCACTTGGGTACAGTTCCACACACACTGACTTTCACCGGGGTTCAGTTCCACACACACTGACTTTCGCTGGGGTACAGTTCCACACACACTGACTCTCACTTGGGTACAGATCCACACACACTGACTTTCACCGGGGTTCAGTTACACACACACTGACTTTCACCAGGGTACAGCACCACTAAGACTGACATTCACCGGGATACAGTTCCACAAACACTGACTTTCACCAGGGTACAGCTCCACTAAGACTGACTTTCACCGGGATACAGTTCGACAAACACTGACTTTCACCTGGGTACAGTTACACACACACTCACTTTCACCGGGGTACTTTTCCACACACATTGTCTTTAACCGGGGTACAATTCCACACACACTGAATTTCACCGGTGTACAGTTACACACACTCTGACTTGCACCAGGGTACAGTTCCACATACGCTGACTTTACCGGGGTACAGTTACACACACACTGACTATCGCCGGAGTAGAGTTACACACACACTTACTTTCACCCTGGTAAAGCTCCACTCACTCTTACTTTCACTGGGGTACAGTTCCACAAGCACTGACTTTCACCGGGGTACAGTTCCACACACATTAACTTTCACAGGGGTTCAGTTCAAGACACACTGATTCTCCCTTGGGTACAGTTCCACACACACTGACTTTCACCGGGGTTCAGTTACACACACACTGACTTTCACCAGGGTACAGCACCACTAAGACTGACATTCACCGGGATACAATTCCACAAACACTGACTTTCACCGGGGTACAGTTCCACACACACTGACTTTCACCGGGGTACTTTTCCACACACATTGTCTTTCACCAGGGTACAGTTCCACACACACTGACTTTCACCGGGGTTCAGTTACACACACACTGACTTTCACCAGGGTACAGCACCACTAAGACTGACATTCACCGGGATACAATTCCACAAACACTGACTTTCACCGGGGTACAGTTCCACACACACTGACTTTCACCGGGGTACTTTTCCACACACATTGTCTTTCACCAGGGTACAGTTCCACACACACTGAATTTCACCGGGGTAAAGTTACACACACTCTGACTTTCACCGGGGTACAGTTCCACGTACGCTGACATTACAGTGGTACAGTTACACACACACTTACTTTCACCTGGGTAAAGCTCCACTCAAACTGACTTTCACCAGGGTACAGTTCCACAAATACTGACTTTCACCGGGGTACAGTTCCACACACATTGACTTTCACAGGGGTTCAGTTCCACACACACTGACTTTCACCGGGGATCAGTTCCACACACACTGACTCTCACTTGGTTACAGTTCCACAAACACTGACTTTCACCGGGGTACAGTTCCAAACACACTGACGTTCACAAAGGTACAATTACAAACACACTGACTTTCACGAGGGTACAGTTCCACACACACTGACGTTCACAGGGGTACAGTTCTACACACACTGACTTTCACCGGTGTACAGTTCCACACACACTGACTCTCACGTGGGTACAGTTCCAAACACCATGACTTTCACCGGGGTTCAGTTCAACACACACTGATTCTCACTTGGGTACAGTTCCACACACACTGACTTTCACCAGGGTTCAGTTCCACACACACTGACTTTCACAGGGGTACACTTACACACACACTGACATTCACCGGTGTACAGTTACACACACACTGACATTCACTGGGGTACAGTTCCACACACATTGACGTTCACCTGGGTACAGTTCCACACACACTGACTTTCACTTAGGTACAGTTCCACAAACACTGACATTCAACGGGGTACAGTTCCACACACACTGACTTTCACCGGGGTTCAGTTCCACACACATTGACTTTCACAGGGGTTCAGTTCCACACAAACTGTCTCTCACTTGGGTACTGTTACACACACACTGACTTTCTCCGGGGTACAGTTCCACACACACTGACGTTCACAGGGATGCAGTTCCACACACACTGATTTTCACTGGCGTACAGTTCCACACACACCGACTCTGACTTAGCTACAGTTCCACACACACTGACTTTCACCGGGGTTCAGTTACACACACACTGACTTTCACCACGGTACAGCTCCACTCAGACTGATTTTCACCGGGATACAGTTCGACAAACACTGACTTTCACCGGGGAACATTTCCACACACATTGACTTTCACAGGGGTTCATTTCCACACACACTGACTTTCACTGGGGTACAGTTCCACACACACAGACATTCACCGGGGTTCAGTTCCACACACTGACTCTCACTTGGGTACAGTTCCACACACACAGACTTTCACCGGGGTACAGTTCCACACAAATTGAGTTTCACAGGGGTTCAGTTCCACACAAACTGTCTCTCACTTGGGTACTGTTACACACACAATGACTTTCTCCGGGGTACAGTTCCACACACACTGACCTTCACAGGGATGCAGTTCCACACACTCTGATTTTCACCGGCGTATAGTTCCACACACGCTGACTCTCACTTAGGTACAGTTCCACAAACACTGACTTTCACCGGGGTTCAGTTACACACACACTGACTTTCACCACGTTACAGCTCCACTCAGACTGATTTTCACCGGGATACAGTTCGACAAACACTGACTTTCACCGGGGAACAGTTCCACACACATTGACTTTCACAGGGGTTCATTTCCACACAAACTGACTTTCACTGGGGTACAGTTCCACACACACAGACATTCACCGGGGTTCAGTTCCACACACACTGACTCTCACTTGGGTACAGTTCCACAAACACTGACTTTCACCGGGGTACAGTTCCACACACATTGACTTTCACCGGGGTAGAATTCCACCAACGCTGACTTCCAACGGGGTACAGTTCCACACTCACTGACGTTCAAAGGGGTTCAGTTCCACACGCACTGACTCACACCGGGGTACAGGTACAGACACACTGACTTTCACCAGGGTACATTTACACACACACTGACATTCAATGGGGTACATTTCCACCCACACTGACTTTCATCGGGTAGAGTTACACACACACTGAATTTCACCAGGCTACAGTTCCACACACACTGACTCTCACAGGGGTACAGTTCCACACACACTGACTCTCACAGGAGTTCAGTTTCACACACACTGGCTTTCACCGGGGTACAGTTACACTCACACGGACTGTCACCGGGTTACAGTTCCACTCACACTGACTTTCACAGGGGTACAGTTCCACACACAATGACTTTCACCGGGGTACAATTACACACAGACTGTCTTTCACCAGGGTACAGTTAAACACACAAACACTTTCACGGGGGTTCAGTTCCACACACACTGACTTTCACTGGGGTACAGTTCCACAAACACTGACATTCAACGGGCTGCAGTTACACACACACTGACTTTCACCGGGGTTCAGTTCCACACACATTGACTTTCACAGGGGTTCAGTTCCACACAAACTGTCTCTCACTTGGGTACTGTTACACACACACTGACTTTCTCCAGGGTACAGTTCCACACACACTGACGTTCACAGGGATGCAGTTGCACACACACTGATTTTCACCGGCTTATAGTTCCACACACACTGACTCTCACTTAGGTACAGTTCCACACACACTGACTTTCACCGGGGTTCAGTTACACACACACTGACTTTCACCATGGTACAGCTGCACTCAGACTGACTTTCACCGGGATACAGTTCGACAAACACTGACTTTCACCCGGGTACAGTTCCACACACATTGACTTTCACAGGGGTTCAGTTCCACGCACACTGACTTTCACTGGGGTACAGTTCCACACATGCAGACATTCACCGGGGTTCAGTTCCACACACACTGACTCTCACTTGGGTACAGTTCCACACACACTGACTTTCACCGGGGTTCAGTTCCACACACACTGACTTTCGCTGGGGTACAGTTCCACACACACTGACTCTCACTTGGGTACAGATCCACACACACTGACTTTCACCGGGGTTCAGTTACACACACACTGACTTTCACCAGGGTACAGCACCACTAAGACTGACATTCACCGGGATACAGTTCCACAAACACTGACTTTCACCAGGGTACAGCTCCACTAAGACTGACTTTCACCGGGATACAGTTCGACAAACACTGACTTTCACCTGGGTACAGTTACACACACACTCACTTTCACCGGGGTACTTTTCCACACACATTGTCTTTAACCGGGGTACAATTCCACACACACTGAATTTCACCGGTGTACAGTTACACACACTCTGACTTGCACCAGGGTACAGTTCCACATACGCTGACTTTACCGGGGTACAGTTACACACACACTGACTATCGCCGGAGTAGAGTTACACACACACTTACTTTCACCCTGGTAAAGCTCCACTCACTCTTACTTTCACTGGGGTACAGTTCCACAAGCACTGACTTTCACCGGGGTACAGTTCCACACACATTAACTTTCACAGGGGTTCAGTTCAAGACACACTGATTCTCCCTTGGGTACAGTTCCACACACACTGACTTTCACCGGGGTTCAGTTACACACACACTGACTTTCACCAGGGTACAGCACCACTAAGACTGACATTCACCGGGATACAATTCCACAAACACTGACTTTCACCGGGGTACAGTTCCACACACACTGACTTTCACCGGGGTACTTTTCCACACACATTGTCTTTCACCAGGGTACAGTTCCACACACACTGACTTTCACCGGGGTTCAGTTACACACACACTGACTTTCACCAGGGTACAGCACCACTAAGACTGACATTCACCGGGATACAATTCCACAAACACTGACTTTCACCGGGGTACAGTTCCACACACACTGACTTTCACCGGGGTACTTTTCCACACACATTGTCTTTCACCAGGGTACAGTTCCACACACACTGAATTTCACCGGGGTAAAGTTACACACACTCTGACTTTCACCGGGGTACAGTTCCACGTACGCTGACATTACAGTGGTACAGTTACACACACACTTACTTTCACCTGGGTAAAGCTCCACTCAAACTGACTTTCACCAGGGTACAGTTCCACAAATACTGACTTTCACCGGGGTACAGTTCCACACACATTGACTTTCACAGGGGTTCAGTTCCACACACACTGACTTTCACCGGGGATCAGTTCCACACACACTGACTCTCACTTGGGTACAGTTCCACAAACACTGACTTTCACCGGGGTACAGTTCCAAACACACTGACGTTCACAAAGGTACAATTACAAACACACTGACTTTCACGAGGGTACAGTTCCACACACACTGACGTTCACAGGGGTACAGTTCTACACACACTGACTTTCACCGGTGTACAGTTCCACACACACTGACTCTCACGTGGGTACAGTTCCAAACACCATGACTTTCACCGGGGTTCAGTTCAACACACACTGATTCTCACTTGGGTACAGTTCCACACACACTGACTTTCACCAGGGTTCAGTTCCACACACACTGACTTTCACAGGGGTACACTTACACACACACTGACATTCACCGGTGTACAGTTACACACACACTGACATTCACTGGGGTACAGTTCCACACACATTGACGTTCACCTGGGTACAGTTCCACACACACTGACTTTCACTTAGGTACAGTTCCACAAACACTGACATTCAACGGGGTACAGTTCCACACACACTGACTTTCACCGGGGTTCAGTTCCACACACATTGACTTTCACAGGGGTTCAGTTCCACACAAACTGTCTCTCACTTGGGTACTGTTACACACACACTGACTTTCTCTGGGGTACAGTTCCACACACACTGACGTTCACAGGGATGCAGTTCCACACACACTGATTTTCACTGGCGTACAGTTCCACACACACCGACTCTGACTTAGCTACAGTTCCACACACACTGACTTTCACCAGGGTTCAGTTACACACACACTGACTTTCACCACGGTACAGCTCCACTCAGACTGATTTTCACCGGGATACAGTTCGACAAACACTGACTTTCACCGGGGAACATTTCCACACACATTGACTTTCACAGGGGTTCATTTCCACACACACTGACTTTCACTGGGGTACAGTTCCACACACACAGACATTCACCGGGGTTCAGTTCCACACACTGACTCTCACTTGGGTACAGTTCCACACACACAGACTTTCACCGGGGTACAGTTCCACACAAATTGAGTTTCACAGGGGTTCAGTTCCACACAAACTGTCTCTCACTTGGGTACTGTTACACACACAATGACTTTCTCCAGGGTACAGTTCCACACACACTGACCTTCACAGGGATGCAGTTCCACACACTCTGATTTTCACCGGCGTATAGTTCCACACACGCTGACTCTCACTTAGGTACAGTTCCACAAACACTGACTTTCACCGGGGTTCAGTTACACACACACTGACTTTCACCACGTTACAGCTCCACTCAGACTGATTTTCACCGGGATACAGTTCGACAAACACTGACTTTCACCGGGGAACAGTTCCACACACATTGACTTTCACAGGGGTTCATTTCCACACAAACTGACTTTCACTGGGGTACAGTTCCACACACACAGACATTCACCGGGGTTCAGTTCCACACACACTGACTCTCACTTGGGTACAGTTCCACAAACACTGACTTTCACCGGGGTACAGTTCCACACACATTGACTTTCACCGGGGTAGAATTCCACCAACGCTGACTTCCAACGGGGTACAGTTCCACACTCACTGACGTTCAAAGGGGTTCAGTTCCACACGCACTGACTCACACCGGGGTACAGGTACAGACACACTGACTTTCACCAGGGTACATTTACACACACACTGACATTCAATGGGGTACATTTCCACCCACACTGACTTTCATCGGGTAGAGTTACACACACACTGAATTTCACCAGGCTACAGTTCCACACACACTGACTCTCACAGGGGTACAGTTCCACACACACTGACTCTCACAGGAGTTCAGTTTCACACACACTGGCTTTCACCGGGGTACAGTTACACTCACACGGACTGTCACCGGGTTACAGTTCCACTCACACTGACTTTCACAGGGGTACAGTTCCACACACAATGACTTTCACCGGGGTACAATTACACACAGACTGTCTTTCACCAGGGTACAGTTAAACACACAAACACTTTCACGGGGGTTCAGTTCCACACACACTGACTTTCACTGGGGTACAGTTCCACAAACACTGACATTCAACGGGCTGCAGTTACACACACACTGACTTTCACCGGGGTTCAGTTCCACACACATTGACTTTCACAGGGGTTCAGTTCCACACAAACTGTCTCTCACTTGGGTACTGTTACACACACACTGACTTTCTCCAGGGTACAGTTCCACACACACTGACGTTCACAGGGATGCAGTTGCACACACACTGATTTTCACCGGCTTATAGTTCCACACACACTGACTCTCACTTAGGTACAGTTCCACACACACTGACTTTCACCGGGGTTCAGTTACACACACACTGACTTTCACCATGGTACAGCTGCACTCAGACTGACTTTCACCGGGATACAGTTCGACAAACACTGACTTTCACCCGGGTACAGTTCCACACACATTGACTTTCACAGGGGTTCAGTTCCACGCACACTGACTTTCACTGGGGTACAGTTCCACACATGCAGACATTCACCGGGGTTCAGTTCCACACACACTGACTCTCACTTGGGTACAGTTCCACACACACTGACTTTCACCGGGGTTCAGTTCCACACACACTGACTTTCGCTGGGGTACAGTTCCACACACACTGACTCTCACTTGGGTACAGATCCACACACACTGACTTTCACCGGGGTACAGTTCCACAAACGCTGACTTCCAAAGGGGTACAGTTCCACACACACTGACGTTCACCGGGGTTCAGTTCCACACGCACTGACTCACACCGGGGTACAGGTACACACACACTGACTCTCACTTAGGTACAGTTCCACACACACTGACTTTCACAGGGGTTCAGTTCAACACACACTGACTTTCCCTTGGGTACAGTTCCACAAACAGTGTCTTTCACCGGGGTTCAGTTACACACACACTGACTTTCACCAGGGTACAGCTCCACTAAGACTGACTTTCACCGGGATACAGTTCGACAAACACTGACTTTCACCTGGGTACAGTTACACACACACTCACTTTCACCGGGGTACTTTTCCACACACATTGTCTTTAACCGGGGTACAATTCCACACACACTGAATTTCAACGGTGTACAGTTACACACACTCTGACTTGCACCAGGGTACAGTTCCACATACGCTGACTTTACCGGGGTACAGTTACACACACACTGACTATCGCCGGAGTAGAGTTACACACACACTTACTTTCACCCTGGTAAAGCTCCACTCACTCTTACTTTCACTGGGGTACAGTTCCACAAGCACTGACTTTCACCGGGGTACAGTTCCACACAAATTAACTTTCACAGGGGTTCAGTTCAAGACACACTGATTCTCCCTTGGGTACAGTTCCACACACACTGACTTTCACCGGGGTTCAGTTACACACACACTGACTTTCACCAGGGTACAGCACCACTAAGACTGACATTCACCGGGATACAGTTCCACAAACACTGACTTTCACCAGGGTACAGCTCCACTAAGACTGACTTTCACCGGGATACAGTTCGACAAACACTGACTTTCACCTGGGTACAGTTACACACACACTCACTTTCACCGGGGTACTTTTCCACACACATTGTCTTTAACCGGGGTACAATTCCACACACACTGAATTTCAACGGTGTACAGTTACACACACTCTGACTTGCACCAGGGTACAGTTCCACATACGCTGACTTTACCGGGGTACAGTTACACACACACTGACTATCGCCGGAGTAGAGTTACACACACACTTACTTTCACCCTGGTAAAGCTCCACTCACTCTTACTTTCACTGGGGTACAGTTCCACAAGCACTGACTTTCACCGGGGTACAGTTCCACACACATTAACTTTCACAGGGGTTCAGTTCAAGACACACTGATTCTCCCTTGGGTACAGTTCCACACACACTGACTTTCACCGGGGTTCAGTTACACACACACTGACTTTCACCAGGGTACAGCACCACTAAGACTGACATTCACCGGGATACAGTTCCACAAACACTGACTTTCACCGGGGTACAGTTCCACACACACTGACTTTCACCGGGGTACTTTTCCACACACATTGTCTTTCACCAGGGTACAGTTCCACACACACTGAATTTCACCGGGGTAAAGTTACACACACTCTGACTTTCACCGGGGTACAGTTCCACGTACGCTGACATTACAGTGGTACAGTTACACACACACTTACTTTCACCTGGGTAAAGCTCCACTCACACTGACTTTCACCAGGGTACAGTTCCACAAATACTGACTTTCACCGGGGTACAGTTCCACACACATTGACTTTCACAGGGGTTCAGTTCCACACACACTGACTTTCACCGGGGATCAGTTCCACACACACTGACTCTCACTTGGGTACAGTTCCACAAACACTGACTTTCACCGGGGTACAGTTCCAAACACACTGACGTTCACAAAGGTACAATTACAAACACACTGACTTTCACGAGGGTACAGTTCCACACACACTGACGTTCACAGGGGTACAGTTCTACACACACTGACTTTCACCGGTGTACAGTTCCACACACACTGACTCTCACGTGGGTACAGTTCCAAACACCATGACTTTCACCGGGGTTCAGTTCAACACACACTGATTCTCACTTGGGTACAGTTCCACACACACTGACTTTCACCAGGGTTCAGTTCCACACACACTGACTTTCACAGGGGTACACTTACACACACACTGACATTCACCGGTGTACAGTTACACACACACTGACATTCACTGGGGTACAGTTCCACACACATTGACGTTCACCTGGGTACAGTTCCACACACACTGACTTTCACTTAGGTACAGTTCCACAAACACTGACATTCAACGGGGTACAGTTCCACACACACTGACTTTCACCGGGGTTCAGTTCCACACACATTGACTTTCACAGGGGTTCAGTTCCACACAAACTGTCTCTCACTTGGGTACTGTTACACACACACTGACTTTCTCCGGGGTACAGTTCCACACACACTGACGTTCACAGGGATGCAGTTCCACACACACTGATTTTCACTGGCGTACAGTTCCACACACACCGACTCTGACTTAGCTACAGTTCCACACACACTGACTTTCACCGGGGTTCAGTTACACACACACTGACTTTCACCACGGTACAGCTCCACTCAGACTGATTTTCACCGGGATACAGTTCGACAAACACTGACTTTCACCGGGGAACATTTCCACACACATTGACTTTCACAGGGGTTCATTTCCACACACACTGACTTTCACTGGGGTACAGTTCCACACACACAGACATTCACCGGGGTTCAGTTCCACACACTGACTCTCACTTGCGTACAGTTCCACACACACAGACTTTCACCGGGGTACAGTTCCACACAAATTGAGTTTCACAGGGGTTCAGTTCCACACAAACTGTCTCTCACTTGGGTACTGTTACACACACAATGACTTTCTCCGGGGTACAGTTCCACACACACTGACCTTCACAGGGATGCAGTTCCACACACTCTGATTTTCACCGGCGTATAGTTCCACACACGCTGACTCTCACTTAGGTACAGTTCCACAAACACTGACTTTCACCGGGGTTCAGTTACACACACACTGACTTTCACCACGTTACAGCTCCACTCAGACTGATTTTCACCGGGATACAGTTCGACAAACACTGACTTTCACCGGGGAACAGTTCCACACACATTGACTTTCACAGGGGTTCATTTCCACACAAACTGACTTTCACTGGGGTACAGTTCCACACAAACAGACATTCACCGGGGTTCAGTTCCACACACACTGACTCTCACTTGGGTACAGTTCCACAAACACTGACTTTCACCGGGGTTCAGTTCCACACACACTGACTCTCACTTGGGTACAGTTCCACAAACACTGACTTTCACCGGGGTACAGTTCCACACACATTGACTTTCACCGGGGTAGAATTCCAATAACGCTGACTTCCAACGGGGTACAGTTCCACACTCACTGATGTTCAAAGGGGTTCAGTTCCACACACACTGACTCACACCGGGGTACAGGTACAGACACACTGACTTTCACCAGGGTACATTTACACACACACTGACATTCAATGGGGTACATTTTCACCCACACTGACTTTCATCGGGTAGAGTTACACACACACTGAATTTCACCAGGCTACAGTTCCACACACACTGACTCGCACAGGGGTACAGTTCCACACACACTGACTCTCACAGGAGTTCAGTTTCACACACACTGGCTTTCACCGGGGTACAGTTACACTCACACGGACTGTCACCGGGTTACAGTTCCACTCACACTGACTTTCACAGGGGTACAGTTCCACACACAATGACTTTCACCGGGGTACAATTACACACAGACTGTCTTTCACCAGGGTACAGTTAAACACACAAACACTTTCACGGGGGTTCAGTTCCACACACACTGACTTTCACCGGGGTTCAGTTCCACACACATTGACTTTCACAGGGGTTCAGTTCCACACAAACTGTCTCTCACTTGGGTACTGTTACACACACACTGACTTTCTCCAGGGTACAGTTCCACACACACTGACGTTCACAGGGATGCAGTTGCACACACACTGATTTTCACCGGCTTACAGTTCCACACACACTGACTCTCACTTAGGTACAGTTCCACACACACTGACTTTCACCGGGGTTCAGTTACACACACACTGACTTTCACCATGGTACAGCTCCACTCAGACTGACTTTCACCGGGATACAGTTCGACAAACACTGACTTTCACCCGGGTACAGTTCCACACACATTGACTTTCACAGGGGTTCAGTTCCACGCACACTGACTTTCACTGGGGTACAGTTCCACACATGCAGACATTCACCGGGGTTCAGTTCCACACACACTGACTCTCACTTGGGTACAGTTCCACACACACTGACTTTCACCGGGGTTCAGTTCCACACACACTGACTTTCGCTGGGGTACAGTTCCACACACACTGACTCTCACTTGGGTACAGATCCACACACACTGACTTTCACCGGGGTACAGTTCCACAAACGCTGACTTCCAAAGGGGTACAGTTCCACACACACTGACGTTCACCGGGGTTCAGTTCCACACGCACTGACTCACACCGGGGTACAGGTACACACACACAGACTTTCACCGGGGTACAGTTCCACACACACTGATTTTCACCGGCGTACAGTACCACACACACTGACTCTCACTTAGGTACAGTTCCACACACACTGACTTTCACAGGGGTTCAGTTCAACACACACTGACTTTCCCTTGGGTACAGTTCCACAAACAGTGTCTTTCACCGGGGTTCAGTTACACACACACTGACTTTCACCAGGGTACAGCTCCACTAAGACTGACTTTCACCGGGATACAGTTCGACAAACACTGACTTTCACCTGGGTACAGTTACACACACACTCACTTTCACCGGGGTACTTTTCCACACACATTGTCTTTAACCGGGGTACAATTCCACACACACTGAATTTCAACGGTGTACAGTTACACACACTCTGACTTGCACCAGGGTACAGTTCCACATACGCTGACTTTACCGGGGTACAGTTACACACACACTGACTATCGCCGGAGTAGAGTTACACACACACTTACTTTCACCCTGGTAAAGCTCCACTCACTCTTACTTTCACTGGGGTACAGTTCCACAAGCACTGACTTTCACCGGGGTACAGTTCCACACACATTAACTTTCACAGGGGTTCAGTTCAAGACACACTGATTCTCCCTTGGGTACAGTTCCACACACACTGACTTTCACCGGGGTTCAGTTACACACACACTGACTTTCACCAGGGTACAGCACCACTAAGTCTGACATTCACCGGGATACAGTTCCACAAACACTGACTTTCACCGGGGTACAGTTCCACACACACTGACTTTCACCGGGGTACTTTTCCACACACATTGTCTTTCACCAGGGTACAGTTCCACACACACTGAATTTCACCGGGGTAAAGTTACACACACTCTGACTTTCACCGGGGTACAGTTCCACGTACGCTGACATTACAGTGGTACAGTTACACACACACTTACTTTCACCTGGGTAAAGCTCCACTCAAACTGACTTTCACCAGGGTACAGTTCCACAAATACTGACTTTCACCGGGGTACAGTTCCACACACATTGACTTTCACAGGGGTTCAGTTCCACACACACTGACTTTCACCGGGGATCAGTTCCACACACACTGACTCTCACTTGGGTACAGTTCCACAAACACTGACTTTCACCGGGGTACAGTTCCAAACACACTGACGTTCACAAAGGTACAATTACAAACACACTGACTTTCTCAAGGGTACAGTTCCACACACACTGACGTTCACAGGGGTACAGTTCTACACACACTGACTTTCACCGGTGTACAGTTCCACACACACTGACTCTAACTTGGGTACAGTTCCAAACACCATGACTTTCACCGGGGTTCAGTTCAACACACACTGATTCTCACTTGGGTACAGTTCCACACACACTGACTTTCACCAGGGTTCAGTTCCACACACACTGACTTTCACAGGGGTACACTTACACACACACTGACATTCACCGGTGTACAGTTACACACACACTGACATTCACTGGGGTACAGTTCCACACACATTGACGTTCACCTGGGTACAGTTCCACACACACTGACTTTCACTTAGGTACAGTTCCACAAACACTGACATTCAACGGGGTACAGTTCCACACACACTGACTTTCACCGGGGTTCAGTTCCACACACATTGACTTTCACAGGGGTTCAGTTCCACATAAACTGTCTCTCACTTGGGTACTGTTACACACACACTGACTTTCTCCGGGGTACAGTTCCACACACACTGACGTTCACAGGGATGCAGTTCCACACACACTGATTTTCACTGGCGTACAGTTCCACACACACCGACTCTGACTTAGCTACAGTTCCACACACACTGACTTTCACCGGGGTTCAGTTACACACACACTGACTTTCACCACGGTACAGCTCCACTCAGACTGATTTTCACCGGGATACAGTTCGACAAACACTGACTTTCACCGGGGAACATTTCCACACACATTGACTTTCACAGGGGTTCATTTCCACACACACTGACTTTCACTGGGGTACAGTTCCACACACACAGACATTCACCGGGGTTCAGTTCCACACACTGACTCTCACTTGGGTACAGTTCCACACACACAGACTTTCACCGGGGTACAGTTCCACACAAATTGAGTTTCACAGGGGTTCAGTTCCACACAAACTGTCTCTCACTTGGGTACTGTTACACACACAATGACTTTCTCCGGGGTACAGTTCCACACACACTGACCTTCACAGGGATGCAGTTCCACACACTCTGATTTTCACCGGCGTATAGTTCCACACACGCTGACTCTCACTTAGGTACAGTTCCACAAACACTGACTTTCACCGGGGTTCAGTTACACACACACTGACTTTCACCACGTTACAGCTCCACTCAGACTGATTTTCACCGGGATACAGTTCGACAAACACTGACTTTCACCGGGGAACAGTTCCACACACATTGACTTTCACAGGGGTTCATTTCCACACAAACTGACTTTCACTGGGGTACAGTTCCACACACACAGACATTCACCGGGGTTCAGTTCCACACACACTGACTCTCACTTGGGTACAGTTCCACAAACACTGACTTTCACCGGGGTACAGTTCCACACACATTGACTTTCACCGGGGTAGAATTCCACCAACGCTGACTTCCAACGGGGTACAGTTCCACACTCACTGACGTTCAAAGGGGTTCAGTTCCACACGCACTGACTCACACCGGGGTACAGGTACAGACACACTGACTTTCACCAGGGTACATTTACACACACACTGACATTCAATGGGGTACATTTCCACCCACACTGACTTTCATCGGGTAGAGTTACACACACACTGAATTTCACCAGGCTACAGTTCCACACACACTGACTCTCACAGGGGTACAGTTCCACACACACTGACTCTCACAGGAGTTCAGTTTCACACACACTGGCTTTCACCGGGGTACAGTTACACTCACACGGACTGTCACCGGGTTACAGTTCCACTCACACTGACTTTCACAGGGGTACAGTTCCACACACAATGACTTTCACCGGGGTACAATTACACACAGACTGTCTTTCACCAGGGTACAGTTAAACACACAAACACTTTCACGGGGGTTCAGTTCCACACACACTGACTTTCAACGGGGTACAGTACCACACACACTTACTTTCACCGGGGTGCAGTTACACACACACTGACTTTCACCGCGGTACAGTTACACACACACTGACTTTCACCAGGGTACAGTTCCACAAACACTGACTTTCAAGGGGTACAGTTACACACACACTGACTTTCCCCAGGGTACAGTTCCACAAACACTGACTTTAAACGGGGTACAGTTACACACAAACTGACTTTCACCGGGGTTCAGTTCCTCACACACTGACGTTCACAGGGGTGCAGTTCCACACACACTGATTTTCACAGGTGTAAGTTTCCACACACACTGACTCTCACTTAGGTACAGTTCCACACACACTGACTTTCACAGGGGTTCAGTTCAACACACACTGACTCTCCCTTGGGTACAGTTCCACACACACTGACTTTCACCAGGTTACAGCTCCTCTAAGACTGACTTTCACCGGGATACAGTTCGACAAACACTGACTTTCACCGGGGTACAGTTCCACAGACACTCACTTTCACCAGGGTACTTTTCCACACACATTGTCTTTCACCGGGGTACAGTTCCACACACACTGAATTTCACCGGGGTACAGTTACACACTCTCTGACTTTCACCAGGGTACAGTTCCACATATGCTGACTTTACCGGGGTACAGTTACACACACACTGACTATCACCGGAGTAGATTTACACACACACTTACTTTCACCGGGGTAAAGCTCCACTCAAACTGACTTTCACCAGGGTACAGTTCCACAAATACTGACTTTCACCGGGGTACAGTTCCATAAACACTGACTTTCACCGGGGTACAGTTCCACACACATTGACTTTCACCGGGGTTCAGTTCCACACACACTGACTCACACTTGGGTACTGTTACACACACACTGACTTTCACCGGGGTACAGTTCCACACACACTGACATTCACAGGGATGCAGTTCCACACACACTGATATTCACCGGCGTACAGTTCCACACATACTGACTCTCACTTAGGTACAGTTCCACACACACTGACTTTCACCGGGGTTTAGTTACACACACACTGACTTTCACCATGGTACAGCTCCACTCAGACTGACTTTCACCGGGATACAGTTCCACAAACACTGACTTTCACCGGGGTACAGTTACACACACATTGACTTTCACAGGGTTTCAAGTCCACACACACTGACTTTCACAGGGGTACAGTTCCAAACACACAGACATTCACCGGGGTTCAGTTCCACACACACTGACTCTCACTTGGGTACAGTTCCACACACACTGACTTCCAACGGTGTACAGATCCACACACACTGACGTTCACCGGGGTACAGTACAACACACACTGACTCACACCGGGGTACAGGTACACACACACTGACTTTCACCAGGGTACAGTTCCGCACACAATGACATTCAATGGGGTACAGTTCCACCCACACTGACTTTCATTGGGTAGAGTTACACACACACTAAATTTCACCAGGCTACAGTTCCACACACAATGACTCTCACAAAGGTTCAGTTCCACACACACTGACTTTCACAGGGGCACAGTTACACACACACGGACATTCACCGGGGTTCTGTTCCACACACTCTGACTATCACTTGGGTACAGTTCTACACATAATGACTTTCACCGGGGTACAGTTTCACACACTGACGTTCACAGGGGTACAGTTCCATACACACTGACTTTCACAGGGGTTCAGTTCCACACACACTGACTTTCACAGGGGTACAGTTACACGCACACAGACATTCACCGGGGTTCAGTTACACACACACTGACTTTCACCAGGGTACAGTTGCACACACACTGACTTTCACCAGGGTACAGTTCCACACACACTGACTTTCACCACGGTACAGCTCTACTCAGACTGACTTTCACCGGGATACAGTTCGACAAACACTGACTTTCACCACGGTACAGTTCCACACACAATGACTTTCACCGGGGTACAGTTCCACACACACTGACTTTTACCGGGGTACAGTTCCACACACATTGACTTTCACCTGGGTACAGTTCCACACACACTGACTTTCACCGGGGTACAGTTCCACACACATTGACATTCAATGGGGTACAGTTACACCCACACTGACTTTCATCGGGTAGAGTTACACACACTCTGAATTTCACCAGGCTACAGTTCCACACACAATGTCTCTCACAGGGGTTCAGTTCCACACACACTGACTCTCACAGGGGTACAGTTACACACACACGGACTGTCAGCGGGTTACAGTTCCACTCACACTGACTTTCACAGGGGTACAGTTCCACACACAATGACTTTCACCGGGGTACAATTACACACAGACTGTCTTTCACCAAGGTACAGTTACACACACACTCACTTTCACGGGGGTTCAGTTCCACACACACTGACTTTCACCGGGGTACAGTTCCACACATAGTTACTTTCACCGGGGAACAGTTCCACACACACTGACTTTCACCGCGGTACCGTTACACACACACTGACTTTCACCAGGGTACAGTTCCACAAACACTGACTTTCAACGGGGTACAGTTACACACACACTGACTTTCACCGGGGTTCAGTTCCACACACATTGACTTTCACAGGGGTTCAGTTCCACACAAACTGACTCTCACTTAGGTACAGTTCCACACACACTGACTTTCACCGGGGTTCAGTTACACACACACTGACTTTCACCAGGGTACAGCTCCACTCAGACTGTCTTTCACCGGGATACAGTTCGACAAACACTGACTTTCACCGGGGTACAGTTCCACACACATTGATTTTCACAGGGGTTCAGTTCCACACACACTGACTTTCACAGGGGTACAGTTCCACACACACAGACATTCACCGGGGTTCAGTTCCACACACACTGACTCTCACTTGGGTACAGTTCCACAAACTCTGACTTTCACAGGGGTACAGTTCCACACAAACTGACTTTCACTGGGGTACAGTTCCACACACACTGACTTTCACCGGGGTTCTGTGCCACACACACTGACGCTCACTTGGGTACAATTCCACACACACTGACTTTCACCGGGGTACAGTTTCACACACACTGAAGTTCACCGGGGTACAGTTCCACACACATTGACTTTCACAGGGGTACAGTTCCACACACACTTACTTTCACCGGGGTACAGTTCCACACACACTGACTTTCACCGCGGTCCAGTTACACACACACTGAATTTCCCCAGGGTACAGTTCCACACACACTTACTTTCACCGGGGTACAGTTCCACACACACTGACTTTCACCGCGGTCCAGTTACACACACACTGACTTTCCCCACGGTACAGTTCCACAAACACTGACATTCAACGGGGTACAGTTACACACACACTGACTTTCACCGGGGTTCAGTTCCACACACATTGACTTTCACAGGGGTTCAGTTCCACACAAACTGTCTCTCACTTGGGTACTGTTACACACACACTGACTTTCTCCGGGGTACAGTTCCACACACACTGACGTTCACAGGGATGCAGTTCCACACACACTGATTTTCACCGGCGTACAGTTCCACACACACTGACTCTCACTTAGGTACAGTTCCACACACACTGACTTTCACCGGGGTTCAGTTACACACACACTGACTTTCACCAGGGTACAGCTCCACTCAGACTGTCTTTCACCGGGATACAGTTCGACAAGCACTGACTTTCACCAGGGTACAGTTCCACACACACTGACTTTCACAGGGGTACAATTCCACACACACAGACATTCACCGGGGTTCAGTTCCACACACACTGACTCTCACTTGGGTACAGTTCCACAAAAACTGACTTTCACCGGGGTACAGTTCCTCACACACTGACTTTCACCGGGGTACAGTTGCACACACACTGACTTTCATCGGGGTTCTGTTCCACACACACTGACTCTCACTTGGGTACAATTCCACAAACACTGACTTTCACCGGGGTACAGTTTTACACACTTTGACGTTCACAGGGGTACAGTTACACACACATTGACTTTCACAGGGGTAGAGTTCCACACACACATACTTTCACCGGGGTACAGTTCCACACACACTCACTTTCACCGCGGTACAGTTACACACACACTGACTATCACTTGGGTACAGTTACACACACACTGACGTTCACAGGGGTGCAGTTCCACACACACTGACGTTCACAGGGGTGCAGTTCCACACACACTGATTTTCACCGGCGTACAGTTCCACACACACTGAATCTCACTTAGGTACAGTTCCACACACACTGACTTTCACAGGGAATCAGTTCAACACACACTGCCTCTCACTTGGGTACAGTTCCACACACACTGACTTTCACCGGATTCAGTTACACACACACTGACTTTCACCAGGGTACAGCTCCACTAAGACTGACTTGCACCGGTGTACAGTTCCACACACACTGACTTTCACCGGGGTACTTTTCCACACACATTGTCTTTCACCGGGGTCCAGTTCCACACACACTGAATTTCACCGGGGTACAGTTAGACAAACTCTGACTTTCACCAGGGTACAGTTCCACATACGCTGACTTTACCGGGGTACAGTTACACACACACTGACTATCACCGGAGTACAGTTACACACACACTTACTTTCACCGGAGTAAAGATCCACTCACACTGACTTTCACCGGGGTACAGTTCCTCAAACACTGACTTTCATCGGGGTACAGTTCCACACAGATTGACTTTCACAGGGGTTCATTTCCACACACACTGACTTTCACCTTGGATCAGTTCCACACACACTGACTCTCACTTGGGTACAGTTCCACAAACACTGACATTCAACGGGGTACAGTTAGACACACACTGACTTTCACCGGGGATCAGTTCCACACACTTTGACTTTCACAGGGGTTCAGTTCCACACAAACTGTCTCTCACTTGGGTACTGTTACACACACACTGACTCTCACTTGGGGACATTTACAAACACACTGACTCTCACTTGGGTACAGTTCCACACACACTGACTTTCACCGGGGTACATTTCCACAAATGCTGACTTCCAACGGGTTAAAGTTCCACATACACTGACGTTCACCGGGGTTCAGTTCCACACGCACTGACTCACACAGGGGTACTGGTACACACACACTGACTTTCACCTGTGTACAGTTACACACACATTGACTCTCACCGGGGTACAGTTCCACACACACTGACTCTAACTTGGGTATAGTTCCAAACAAATTGACTTTCACCAGGGTACAGTTCCACACACACTGACTTTCACCGGGGTACAGTTCCACACACACTGACTTTCACCGGGGTAAATTTCCACACACACTGACTTTCACCGGGGTACAGTTCTAAACACATTGACTTTCACTTGGGTACAGTTCCACACACACTGACTTTCACCGGGGTACAGTTCCACACACACTGACATTCACCGGGGTACAGTCCCACACACATTGACTTTCACAGGGGTTCAGTTCCACACACACTGACTTTCACAGGGGTACAGTTCCACACACACTGACTTTTACCGGGGTACAGTTCCACACACACTGACATTCACCGGGGTACAGTTCCACAAACACTGACTTCCACCGGGGTACAGTTCCACACACACTGACGTTCACCGGGGTTCTGTTCCGCACGCACTGACACACACCGGGGTACAGGTACACACACACTGACTTTCACCAGGGTATAGTTACACACGCACTGACTCTCACCGGGGTACAGTTCCACACACATTCACTCTCAACAGGGTACATTTCCACACACACTGACTCTCACTTGGGTATAGTTCCACACAAAATGACTTTCACCAGGGTACAGTTTAACACACACTGACTTTCAACGTGGTTCTTTTCCACACACATTGACTTTCACCGGGGTACAGATCCACACACACTGAATTTCACCGGGGTACAGTACCACACACACGGACTATAACCGGAGTACAGTTACACAGACCATTACTTTAATCTTGGAACAGGTCCACTCACACTGACTTTCACCGGGGTACAGTTCCACAAAAACTGAATTTCACCGGGGTACAGTTCCACACACTTTGACTTTCATAGGGGTTCAGTTCCACACACCATGACTTACACAGGGGATCATTTCCACACACACAGACATGCACCGGGGTTCTGTTCCACACACACTGACTATCACTTGGGTACAGTTCTACACATAATGACTTTCCCGGGGGACAGTTTCACACACACTGACGTTCACAGGGGTACAGTTCCACACACACTGACTTTCGCAGGGGTTCAGTTCCACACACACTGACTCACACTTGGGTACAGTTCCACACACACTGACTTTCACCGGGCTACAATTCCACACACAATGACTTTCACCGGGGTACAGTTCCACAAACGCTGACTTCCAACGGGGTACAGTTCCACACACACTGACGTTCACCGGGGTTCAGTTCCACACGCACTGACTCACACCGGGGTACAGGTACAAACACACTGACTTTCACCAGGGTACAGTTACACGCTCACTGACTCTCACCGGGGAACAATTCCACACACATTGACTTTCACCGGGGTACAGTTCCACACACACTGACTCTAACTTGGGTATAGTTACACACAAAATGACATTCACCAGGGTACAGTTCCACACACACTGACTTTCACCGGGGTTCAGTTACACACAAACTGACTTTACCATGGTACAGCTCCACTCAGACTGACTTTCACTGGGATACAGTTCGACAAACCCTGACTTTCACCGGGGTACAGTTCCACACACATTGACTTTCACAGGGGTTCAGTTCCACACACACTGACTTTCACTGGGGTACAGTTCCACACACACAGACATTCACCGGGGTTCAGTTCCACACACACTGACTCTCACTTGTGTACAGTTCCACACACATTCTGACATTCACCGGGGTACATTTCCACAAACGCTGACTTCCAACGGGTTACAGTTCCACACACACTGACGTTCACCGGGGTTCAGTTCCACACGCACTGACTCACACCGGGGTACTGATACACACACACTGACTTTCACCTGGGTACAGTTACACGCATACTGACTCTCACCGGGGAACAGTTCCACACACATTGACTCTCACCGGGGTACAGTTCCACATGCACTGAATCTAACTTGGGTATAGTTCCAAACAAAATGACTTTCACCAGGGTACAGTTCCACACACACTGACTTTCACCGGGGTACAGTTCCACACACACTGACTTTCACCGGGGTACAGTTCCACACACACTGACTTTCACCGGGGTAAATTTCCACACACACTGACTTTCAACGGGGTACAGTTCCAAACACATTGACTTTCACCTGGGTACAGTTCCACATACACTGACTTTCACCGGGGTACAGTTCCACACACACTGACATTCACCGGGGTACAGTCCCACACACATTGACTTTCACAGGGGTTCAGTTACACACACACTGACTTTCACAGGGGTACAGTTCCACACACACAGACATTCACCGGGGTTCAGTTCCACACACACTGACTCTCACTTGGGTACAGTTCCACACACACTGACTTTCACCGGTTACAGTTCCACACAAACTGACTTTCACCGGGGTACAGTTCCACAAACGCTGACTTCCAACGGGGTACAGTTCCACACGCACTGACGTTCACCGGGGTTCAGTTCCACACGCACTGACTCACACCGGGGTACAGGTACACATACACTGACTTCCACTGGGGTGCAGTTCCACACACACAGACTTTCACCGGGGTTCAGTTCCACACGCACTGACTCACACCGGGGTACAGGTACACACACACTGACTTTAACCAGGGTACAGTTACACGCACACTGACTCTCACCGGGGAACAATTCCACACACATTGACTCTCACCGGGGTACAGTTCCACGCACACTGACTCTAACTTGGGTATAGTTACACACAAAATGACTTTCACCAGGGTACAGTTCCACACACACTGACTTTCACCGGGGTACAGTTCCACACACACTGACTTTCACCGGGGTACAGTTCAACACACACTGACATTCAACGGGGTACAGTCCCACACACATTGACTTTCACAGGGGTTCAGTTCCACACACACAGACATTCACCGGGGTTCAGTTCCACACACACTGACTCTCACTTGGGTACAGTTCCACACACACTGACTTTCACCGGGGTACAATTCCACACACACTGACTTTCACCGGGGTACAGTTCCACAAACACTGACTTCCACCGGGGTACAGTTCCACACACACTGACGTTCACCGGGGTTCAGTTCCACACGCACTGACACACACCGGGGTACAGGTACACACACACTGACTTTCACCAGGGTATAGTTACACACACACTGACTCTCACCCGGGTACAGTTCCACAGACATTCACTCTCACCAGGGTACAGTTCCACACACACTGACACTAACTTGGGTATAGTTTCACACAAAATGACTTTCAGCAGGGTACAGTTCCACAAAAACTGACTTTCAATGTGGTTCTTTTCCACACACATTGACATTCACCGGGGTACAGTTCAACACACACTGAATTTCACCGGGGTACAGTTGCACACACACAGACATTCACCGGGGTTCTGTTCCATACACACTGACTATCACTTGGGTACAGTTCGAAACATAATGACTTTCACCGGGGTACAGTTTCACAAACACTGACGTTCACAGGGGTTCAGTTCCACACACACTGACTCACACTTGGGTACAGTTCCACACACACTGACGTTCACAGGGGTTCAGTTCCACACGCACTGACTCACACTTGGGTACAGTTCCACACACACTGACTTTCACCGGGGTACAGTTCCAAACACATTGACTTTCACTTGGGTACAGTACCACACACACTGACTTTCACCGGGGTACAGTTCCACACACACTGACATTCACCGGGGTACAGTCCCACACACATTGACTTTCACAGGGGTTCAGTTCCACACACACTGACTTTCACAGGGGTACAGTTCCACACACACAGACATTCACCGGGGTTCAGTTCCACACACACTGACTCTCACTTGTTTACAGGTCCACACACACTGACTTTTACCGGGGTACAGTTCCACACACACTGACATTCACCGGGGTACAGTTCCACACACACTGACGTTCACCGGGGTTCTGTTCCACACGCACTGACACACACCGGGGTACAGGTACACACACACTGACTTTCACCAGGGTATAGTTACACACGCACTGACTCTCACCGGGGTGCAGTTCCACACACATTCACTCTCAACAGGGTACATTTCCACACACACTGACTCTCACTTGCTTATAGTTCCACACAAAATGACTTTCACCAGGGTACAGTTTAACACACACTGACTTTCAACGTGGTTCTTTTCCACACACATTGACTTTCACCGGGGTACAGATCCACACACACTGAATTTCACCGGGGTACAGTACCACACACACTGACTATAACCGGAGTACAGTTACACAGACCATTACTTTAATCGGGGAACAGCTCCACTCACACTGACTTTCACCGGGGTACAGTTCCACAAAAACTGAATTTCACCGGGGTACAGTTCCACACACTTTGACTTTCATAGGGGTTCAGTTCCACACACCATAACTTACACAGGGGATCATTTCCACACACACAGACATGCACCGGGGTTCTGTTCCACACAAACTGACTATCACTTGGGTACAGTTCTACACATAATGACTTTCCCGGGGTACAGTTTCACACACACTGACGTTCACAGGGGTACAGTTCCACACACACTGACTTTCGCAGGGGTTCAGTTCCACACACACTGACTCACACTTGGGTACAGATCCACACACACTGACTTTCACCGGGCTACAGTTCCACAAACGCTGACTTCCAACGGGGTACAGTTCCACACACACTGACGTTCACCGGGGTTCAGTTCCACACGCACTGACTCACACCGGGGTACAGGTACAAACACACTGACTTTCACCAGGGTACAGTTACACGCTCACTGACTCTCACCGGGGAACAATTCCACACACATTGACTTTCACCGGGGTACAGTTCCACACACACTGACTCTAACTTGGGTATAGTTACACACAAAATGACATTCACCAGGGTACAGTTCCACACACACTGACTTTCACCGGGGTTCAGTTACACACACACTGACTTTACCACGGTACAGCTCCACTCAGACTGACTTTCACTGGGATGCAGTACGACAAACCCTGACTTTCACCGGGGTACAGTTCCACACACATTGACTTTCACAGGGGTTCAGTTCCACACACACTGACTTTCACTGGGGTACAGTTCCACACACACAGACATTCACCGGGGTTCAGTTCCACACACACTGACTCTCACTTGTGTACAGTTCCACACACACTGACTTTCACCGGGGTACATTTCCACAAACGCTGACTTCCAACGGGTTACAGTTCCACACACACTGACGTTCACCGGGGTTCAGTTCCACACGCACTGACTCACACCGGGGTACTGGTACACAAACACTGACTTTCACCTGGGTACAGTTACACGCACACTGACTCTCACCGGGGAACAGTTCCACACACATTGACTCTCACCGGGGTACAGTTCCACATACACTGACTCTAACTTGGGTATAGTTCCAAACAAAATGACTTTCACCAGGGTACAGTTCCACACACACTGACTTTCACCGGGGTACAGTTCCACACACACTGACTTTCACCGGGGTACAGTTTCACACACACTGACTTTCACCGGGGTAAATTTCCACACACACTGACTTTCAACGGGGTACAGTTCCAAACACATTGACTTTCACCTGGGTACAGTTCCACATACACTGACTTTCACCGGGGTACAGTTCCACACACACTGACATTCACCGGGGTACAGTCCCACACACATTGACTTTCACAGGGGTTCAGTTACACACACACTGACTTTCACAGGGGTACAGTTCCACACACACAGACATTCACCGGGGTTCAGTTCCACACACACTGACTCTCACTTGGGTACAGTTCCACACACACTGACTTTCACCGGGGTACAGTTCCACACAAACTGACTTTCACCGGGGTACAGTTCCACAAACGCTGACTTCCAACGGGGTACAGTTCCACACGCACTGACGTTCACCGGGGTTCAGTTCCACACGCACTGACTCACACCGGGGTACAGGTACACATACACTGACTTCCACTGGGGTACAGTTCCACACACACAGACGTTCACCGGGGTTCAGTTCCACACGCACTGACTCACACCGGGGTACAGGTACACACACACTGACTTTAACCAGGGTACAGTTACACGCACACTGACTCTCACCGGGGAACAATTCCACACACATTGACTCTCACCGGGGTACAGTTCCACGCACACTGACTCTAACTTGGGTATAGTCCCACACACATTGACTTTCACAGGGGTTCAGTTCCACACACACAGACATTCACCGGGGTTCAGTTCCACACACACTGACTCTCACTTGGGTACAGTTCCACACACACTGACTTTCACCGGGGTACAATTCCACACACATTGACTTTCACAGGGGTTCAGTTCCACACACACAGACATTCACCGGGGTTCAGTTCCACACACACTGACTCTCACTTGGGTACAGTTCCACACACACTGACTTTTACCGGGGTACAGTTCCACACACACTGACATTCACCGGGGTACAGTTCCACAAACACTGACTTCCACCGGGGTACAGTTCCACACACACTGACGTTCACCGGGGTTCTGTTCCACACGCACTGACACACACCGGGGTACAGGTACACACACACTGACTTTCACCAGGGTATAGTTACACACGCACTGACTCTCACCGGGGTACAGTTCCACACACATTCACTCTCAACAGGGTACATTTCCACACACACTGACTCTCACTTGGGTATAGTTCCACACAAAATGACTTTCACCAGGGTACAGTTTAACACACACTGACTTTCAACGTGGTTCTTTTCCACACACATTGACTTTCACCGGGGTACAGATCCACACACACTGAATTTCACCGGGGTACAGTACCACACACACGGACTATAACCGGAGTACAGTTACACAGACCATTACTTTAATCTTGGAACAGCTCCACTCACACTGACTTTCACCGGGGTACAGTTCCACAAAAACTGAATTTCACCGGGGTACAGTTCCACACACTTTGACTTTCATAGGGGTTCAGTTCCACACACCATGACTTACACAGGGGATCATTTCCACACACACAGACATGCACCGGGGTTCTGTTCCACACAAACTGACTATCACTTGGGTACAGTTCTACACATAATGACTTTCCCGGGGTACAGTTTCACACACACTGACGTTCACAGGGGTACAGTTCCACACACACTGACTTTCGCAGGGGTTCAGTTCCACACACACTGACTCACACTTGGGTACAGTTCCACACACACTGACTTTCACCGGGCTACAGTTCCACACACAATGACTTTCACCGGGGTACAGTTCCACAAACGCTGACTTCCAACGGGGTACAGTTCCACACACACTGACATTCACCGGGGTTCAGTTCCACACGCACTGACTCACACCGGGGTACAGGTACAAACACACTGACTTTCACCAGGGTACAGTTACACGCTCACTGACTCTCACCGGGGAACAATTCCACACACATTGACTTTCACCGGGGTACAGTTCCACACACACTGACTCTAACTTGGGTATAGTTACACACAAAATGACATTCACCAGGGTACAGTTCCACACACACTGACTTTCACCGGGGTTCAGTTACACACAAACTGACTTTACCACGGTACAGCTCCACTCAGACTGACTTTCACTGGGATACAGTTCGACAAACCCTGACTTTCACCGGGGTACAGTTCCACACACATTGACTTTCACAGGGGTTCAGTTCCACACACACTGACTTTCACTGGGGTACAGTTCCACACACACAGACATTCACCGGGGTTCAGTTCCACACACACTGACTCTCACTTGTGTACAGTTCCACACACACTGACATTCACCGGGGTACATTTCCACAAACGCTGACTTCCAACGGGTTACAGTTCCACACACACTGACGTTCACCGGGGTTCAGTTCCACACGCACTGACTCACACCGGGGTACTGGTACACACACACTGACTTTCACCTGGGTACAGTTACACGCACACTGACTCTCACCGGGGAACAGTTCCAAACACATTGACTCTCACCGGGGTACAGTTCCACATGCACTGAATCTAACTTGGGTATAGTTCCAAACAAAATGACTTTCACCAGGGTACAGTTCCACACACACTGACTTTCACCGGGGTACAGTTCCACACACACTGACTTTCACCGGGGTACAGTTTCACATACACTGACTTTCACCGGGGTACAGTTCCACACACACTGACATTCACCGGGGTACAGTCCCACACACATTGACTTTCACAGGGGTTCAGTTACACACACACTGACTTTCACAGGGGTACAGTTCCACACACACAGACATTCACCGGGGTTCAGTTCCACACACACTGACTCTCACTTGGGTACAGTTCCACACACACTGACTTTCACCGGTTACAGTTCCACACAAACTGACTTTCACCGGGGTACAGTTCCACAAACGCTGACTTCCAACGGGGTACAGTTCCACACGCACTGACGTTCACCGGGGTTCAGTTCCACACGCACTGACTCACACCGGGGTACAGGTACACATACACTGACTTCCACTGGGGTACAGTTCCACACACACAGACTTTCACCGGGGTTCAGTTCCACACGCACTGACTCACACCGGGGTACAGGTACACACACACTGACTTTAACCAGGGTACAGTTACAAGCACACTGACTCTCACCGGGGAACAATTCCACACACATTGACTCTCACCGGGGTACAGTTCCACGCACACTGACTCTAACTTGGGTATAGTTACACACAAAATGACTTTCACCAGGGTACAGTTCCATACACACTGACTTTCACCGGGGTACAGTTCCACACACACTGACTTTCACCGGGGTACAGTTCAACACACACTGACATTCAACGGGGTACAGTCCCACACACATTGACTTTCACAGGGGTTCAGTTCCACACACACAGACATTCACCGGGGTTCAGTTCCACACACACTGACTCTCACTTGGGTACAGTTCCACACACACTGACTTTCACCGGGGTACAATTCCACACACACTGACTTTCACCGGGGTACTGTTCCACAAACACTGACTTCCACCGGGGTACAGTTCCACACACACTGACGTTCACCGGGGTTCAGTTCCACACGCACTGACACACACCGGGGTACAGGTACACACACACTGACTTTCACCAGGGTATAGTTACACACACACTGACTCTCACCCGGGTACAGTTCCACAGACATTCACTCTCACCAGGGTACAGTTCCACACACACTGACACTAACTTGGGTATAGTTTCACACAAAATGACTTTCAGCAGGGTACAGTTCCACAAAAACTGACTTTCAATGTGGTTCTTTTCCACACACATTGACATTCACCGGGGTACAGTTCAACACACACTGAATTTCACCGGGGTACAGTTGCACACACACAGACATTCATCGGGGTTCTGTTCCATACACACTGACTATCACTTGGGTACAGTTCGAAACATAATGACTTTCACCGGGGTACAGTTTCACAAACACTGACGTTCACAGGGGTTCAGTTCCACACACACTGACTCACACTTGGGTACAGTTCCACACACACTGACGTTCACAGGGGTTCAGTTCCACACGCACTGACTCACACTTGGGTACAGTTCCACACACACTGACTTTCACCGGGGTACAGTTCCAAACACATTGACTTTCACTTGGGTACAGTTCCACACACACTGACTTTCACCGGGGTACAGTTCCACACACACTGACATTCACCGGGGTACAGTCCCACACACATTGACTTTCACAGGGGTTCAGTTCCACACACACTGACTTTCACAGGGGTACAGTTCCACACACACAGACATTCACCGGGGTTCAGTTCCACACACACTGACTCTCACTTGTTTACAGGTCCACACACACTGACTTTTACCGGGGTACAGTTCCACACACACTGACATTCACCGGGGTACAGTTCCACAAACACTGACTTCCACCAGGGTACAGTTCCACACACACTGACGTTCACCGGGGTTCTGTTCCACACGCACTGACACACACCGGGGTACAGGTACACACACACTGACTTTCACCAGGGTATAGTTACACACGCACTGACTCTCACCGGGGTGCAGTTCCACACACAATCACTCTCAACAGGGTACATTTCCACACACACTGACTCTCAGTTGGGTATAGTTCCACACAAAATGACTTTCACCAGGGTACAGTTTAACACACACTGACTTTCAACGTGGTTCTTTTCCTACACATTGACTTTCACCGGGGTACAGATCCACACACACTGAATTTCACCGGGGTACAGTACCACACACACGGACTATAACCGGAGTACAGTTACACAGACCATTACTTTAATCGGGGAACAGCTCCACTCACACTGACTTTCACCGGGGTACAGTTCCACAAAAACTGAATTTCACCGGGGTACAGTTCCACACACTTTGACTTTCATAGGGGTTCAGTTCCACACACCATGACTTACACAGGGGATCATTTCCACACACACAGACATGCACCGGGGTTCTGTTCCACACACACTGACTATCACTTGGGTACAGTTCTACACATAATGACTTTCCCGGGGTACAGTTTCACACACACTGACGTTCACAGGGGTACAGTTCCACACACACTGACTTTCGCAGGGGTTCAGTTCCACACACACTGACTCACACTTGGGTACAGATCCACACACACTGACTTTCACCGGGCTACAGTTCCACAAACGCTGACTTCCAACGGGGTACAGTTCCACACACACTGACTTTCACCGGGGTTCAGTTCCACACGCACTGACTCACACCGGGGTACAGGTACAAACACACTGACTTTCACCAGGGTACAGTTACACGCTCACTGACTCTCACCGGGGAACAATTCCACACACATTGACTTTCACCGGGGTACAGTTCCACACACACTGACTCTAACTTGGGTATAGTTACACACAAAATGACATTCACCAGGGTACAGTTCCACACACACTGACTTTCACCGGGGTTCAGTTACACACACACTGACTTTACCACGGTACAGCTCCACTCAGACTGACTTTCACTGGGATACAGTTCGACAAACCCTGACTTTCACCGGGGTACAGTTCCACACACATTGACTTTCACAGGGGTTCAGTTCCACACACACTGACTTTCACTGGGGTACAGTTCCACACACACAGACATTCACCGGGGTTCAGTTCCACACACACTGACTCTCACTTGTGTACAGTTCCACACACACTGACTTTCACCGGGGTACATTTCCACAAACGCTGACTTCCAACGGGTTACAGTTCCACACACACTGACGTTCACCGGGGTTCAGTTCCACACGCACTGACTCACACCGGGGTACTGGTACACAAACACTGACTTTCACCTGGGTACAGTTACACGCACACTGACTCTCACCGGGGAACAGTTCCACACACATTGACTCTCACCGGGGTACAGTTCCACACACACTGACTCTCACTTGGGTACAGTTCCACACACACTGACTTTCACCGGGGTACAGTTCCACACACACTGACTTTCACCGGGGTACAGTTCCACAAACGCTGACTTCCAACGGGGTACAGTTCCACACACACTGACGTTCACCGGGGTTCAGTTCCACACGCACTGACTCACACCGGGGAACAGGTACACATACACTGATTTCCACTGGGGTACAGTTCCACACACACAGACGTTCACCGGGGTTCAGTTCCACACGCACTGACTCACACCGGGGTACAGGTACACACACACTGACTTTAACCAGGGTACAGTTCCACGCACACTGACTCTAACTTGGGTATAGTTACACACAAAATGACTTTCACCAGGGTACAGTTCCACACACACTGACTTTCACCGGGGTACAGTTCCACACACACTGACTTTCACCGGGGTACAGTTCAATACACAATGACATTCAACGGGGTACAGTCCCACACACATTGACTTTCACAGGGGTTCAGTTCCACACACACAGACATTCACCGGGGTTCAGTTCCACACACACTGACTCTCACTTGGGTACAGTTCTACACACACTGACTTTCACCGGGGTACAATTCCACACACACTGACTTTCACCGGGGTACAGTTCCACAAACACTGACTTCCACCGGGGTACAGTTCCACACACACTGACGTTCACCGGGGTTCAGTTCCACACGCACTGACACACACCGGGGTACAGGTACACACACACTGACTTTCACCAGGGTATAGTTACACACACACTGACTCTCACCCGGGTACAGTTCCACAGACATTCACTCTCACCAGGGTACAGTTCCATACACACTGACACTAACTTGGGTATACTTTCACTCAAAATGACTTTCAGCAGGGTACAGATCCACAAAAACTGACTTTCAATGTGGTCCTTTTCCACACACATTGACATTCACCGGGGTACAGTTCAACACACACTGAATTTCACCGGGTTACAGTTGCACGCACACAGACATTCACCGGGGTTCTGTTCCATACACACTGAATATCACTTGGGTACAGTTCGAAACATAATTACTTTCACCGGGGTACAGTTTCACAAACACTGACGTTCACAGGGGTTCAGTTCCACACACACTGACTCACACTTGGGTACAGTTCCACACACACTGACTTTCACCGGGGTACAGTTCCACACACATTGACATTCACCGGGGTACAGTCCCACACACATTGACTTTCACAGGGATTCAGTTCCACAATCACTGACTTTTACTGGGGTACAGTTCCACACACACAGACATTCACCGGGGTTCAGTTCCACACACACTGACTCTCACTTGGGTACAGTTCCACACACACTGACTTTCACCAGGGTACAGTTCCACACACACTGACTTTCAACGGGGTACAGTTCCACAAACACTGACTTCCACCGGGTACAGATCCACACACACTGACGTTCACTGGGGTTCAGTTCCACACGCACTGACACACACCGGGGTACAGGTACACACACACTGACTTTCACCAGGGTATAGTTACACACACACTGACTCTCACCGGGGTACAGTTCCACACATATTCACTCTCACCAGGGTACAGTTCCACACACACTGACTCTAACTTGGGTATAGTTCCACACAAAATGACTTTCACCAGGGTAAAGTTCCACACACACTGACTTTCAATGTGATTCTTTTCCACACACATTGACATTCACCGGGGTACAGTTACACACACACTGAATTTCACTGGGGTACAGTACCACACACACTGACTATCACCGGAGTACAGTTCCACAAAAACTGAATTTCACCGGGGTACAGTTCCACACACATTGACTTTCACAGAGGTTCAGTTCCACACACAATGACTTACACAGGGGTACATTTCCACACTCAAAGACATTCACCGGGGTTCTGTTCCACACACACTGACTATCACATGGGTACAGTTCTACACATAATGACTTTCACGGGGTTACAGTTTCACACACACTGACGTTCACAGGGGTACAGTTCCACACACACTGACATTCACAGGGGTTCAGTTCCACACACACTGACTTTCACAGAGGTTCAGTTCCACACACACTGACTTTCACTGGGGTACAGTTCCACACACACAGACATTCACAGGGTTCAGTTCCACACACACTGACTCTCACTTGGGTACAGTTCCACACACACTGACTTTCAACGGGGTACAGTTCCACAAACACTGACTTCCACCGGGGTACAGTTCAACACACACTGACGTTCACCGGGGTTCAGTTCCACACGCACTGACACACACCGGGGTACAGGTACACACACACTGACTCTCACCGGGGTACAGTTCCACACACATTCACTCTCACCAGGGTACAGTTCCACACACACTGACTCTAACTTGGGTATAGTTCCACACAAAATGACTTTCACCAGGGTACAGTTCCACACACACTGACTTTCAATGTGGTTCTTTTCCACACACATTGACATTCACCGGGGTACAGTTCCACACACACTGAATTTCACCGGGGTACAGTACCACACACACTGACTATCACCGGTGTACAGTTACACACACACTTACTTTAACCGTGGTACAGCTCTACTCACACTGACTTTCACCGGGGTACAGTTCCACAAACACTGAATTTCCCCGGGTACAATTCCACACACATTGACTTTCACAGGGGTTCAGTTCCACACACAATGACTTACACAGGGGTACTGTTCCACACACACAGACATTCACCGGGGTTCTGTACCACACACACTGACTATCACTTGGGTACAGTTCTACACATAATGACTTTCACCGGGGTACAGTTTCACACACACTGACGTTCACAGGGGTACAGTTCCACACACACTGACTTTCACAGGGGTACATTTACACGCACACAGACATTCACAGGCGTTCAGTTCCACACGCACTGACTCACACCGGGGAACAGGTACACATACACTGATTTCCACTGGGGTACAGTTCCACACACACAGACGTTCACCGGGGTTCAGTTCCACACGCACTGACTCACACCGGGGTACAGGTACACACACACTGACTTTAACCAGGGTACAGTTCCACGCACACTGACTCTAACTTGGGTATAGTTACACACAAAATGACTTTCACCAGGGTACAGTTCCACACACACTGACTTTCACCGGATTCAGTTCGACACACACTGACTTTCACCGAGGTACAGGTCCACACACACTGACTTTCACCGGGGTACAGTTCCACAAACATTGACTTTCACAGGTGTTCAGTTCCACACACACAGACATTCACCGGGGTTCAGTTCCACACACACTGACTCTCACTTGGGTACAGTTCTACACACACTGACTTTCACCGGGGTACAATTCCACACACACTGACTTTCACCGGGGTACAGTTCCACAAACACTGACTTCCACCGGGGTACAGTTCCACACACACTGACGTTCACCGGGGTTCAGTTCCACACGCACTGACACACACCGGGGTACAGGTACACACACACTGACTTTCACCAGGGTATAGTTACACACACACTGACTCTCACCCGGGTACAGTTCCACAGACATTCACTCTCACCAGGGTACAGTTCCATACACACTGACACTAACTTGGGTATACTTTCACTCAAAATGACTTTCAGCAGGGTACAGATCCACAAAAACTGACTTTCAATGTGGTCCTTTTCCACACACATTGACATTCACCGGGGTACAGTTCAACACACACTGAATTTCACCGGGTTACAGTTGCACGCACACAGACATTCACCGGGGTTCTGTTCCATACATACTGAATATCACTTGGGTACAGTTCGAAACATAATTACTTTCACCGGGGTACAGTTTCACAAACACTGACGTTCACAGGGGTTCAGTTCCACACACACTGACTCACACTTGGGTACAGTTCCACACACACTGACTTTCACCGGGGTACAGTTCCACACACATTGACATTCACCGGGGTACAGTCCCACACACATTGACTTTCACAGGGATTCAGTTCCACAAACACTGACTTTTACAGGGGTACAGTTCCACACACACAGACATTCACCGGGGTTCAGTTCCACACACACTGACTCTCACTTGGGTACAGTTCCACACACACTGACTTTCACCAGGGTACAGTTCCACACACACTGACTTTCAACGGGGTACAGTTCCACAAACACTGACTTCCACCGGGTACAGATCCACACACACTGACGTTCACTGGGGTTCAGTTCCACACGCACTGACACACACCGGGGTACAGGTACACACACACTGACTTTCACCAGGGTTTAGTTACACACACACTGACTCTCACCGGGGTACAGTTCCACACATATTCACTCTCACCAGGGTACAGTTCCACACACACTGACTCTAACTTGGGTATAGTTCCACACAAAATGACTTTCACCAGGGTAAAGTTCCACACACACTGACTTTCAATGTGATTCTTTTCCACACACATTGACATTCACCGGGGTACAGTTACACACACACTGAATTTCACTGGGGTACAGTACCACACACACTGACTATCACCGGAGTACAGTTCCACAAAAACTGAATTTCACCGGGGTACAGTTCCACACACATTGACTTTCACAGAGGTTCAGTTCCACACACAATGACTTACACAGGGGTACATTTCCACACTCAAAGACATTCACCGGGGTTCTGTTCCACACACACTGACTATCACATGGGTACAGTTCTACACATAATGACTTTCACGGGGTTACAGTTTCACACACACTGACGTTCACAGGGGTACAGTTCCACACACACTGACATTCACAGGGGTTCAGTTCCACACACACTGACTTTCACAGAGGTTCAGTTCCACACACACTGACTTTCACTGGGGTACAGTTCCACACACACAGACATTCACAGGGGTTCAGTTCCACACACACTGACTCTCACTTGGGTACAGTTCCACACACACTGACTTTCAACGGGGTACAGTTCCACAAACACTGACTTCCACCGGGGTACAGTTCAACACACACTGACGTTCACCGGGGTTCAGTTCCACACGCACTGACACACACCGGGGTACAGGTACACACACACTGACTCTCACCGGGGTACAGTTCCACACACATTCACTCTCACCAGGGTACAGTTCCACACACACTGACTCTAACTTGGGTATAGTTCCACACAAAATGACTTTCACCAGGGTACAGTTCCACACACACTGACTTTCAATGTGGTTCTTTTCCACACACATTGACATTCACCGGGGTACAGTTCCACACACACTGAATTTCACCGGGGTACAGTACCACACACACTGACTATCACCGGTGTACAGTTACACACACACTTACTTTAACCGTGGTACAGCTCTACTCACACTGACTTTCACCGGGGTACAGTTCCACAAACACTGAATTTCCCCGGGGTACAATTCCACACACATTGACTTTCACAGGGGTTCAGTTCCACACACAATGACTTACACAGGGGTACTGTTCCACACACACAGACATTCACCGGGGTTCTGTACCACACACACTGACTATCACTTGGGTACAGTTCTACACATAATGACTTTCACCGGGGTACAGTTTCACACACACTGACGTTCACAGGGGTACAGTTCCACACACACTGACTTTCACAGGGGTACATTTACACGCACACAGACATTCACAGGCGTTCAGTTCCACACACACTGACTCTCACTTGGGTACAGTTGCACACACACTGACTTTCACCGGGGTATAGTTCCACACACACTGAATTTCACCGGGGTACAGTTCCACACACACTGACTTTCACCGGGGTACAGTTCCACACACATTGACTTTCACCTGGGTACAGTTCCACACACACTGACTTTCACCGGGGTACAGTCCCACACACACTGACATTCAACGGGGTACGGTCCCACACACATTGACATTCACAGGGGTACAGTTCCACACACAAAGACATTCACCGGGGTTCAGTTCCACACACACTGACTCTCACCGGGGTACAGTTCCACACACACTGACTTCCACCGGGGTACAGTTCCACACACACTGACGTTCACCGGGGTTCAGTTCCACACGCACTGACACACACCGGGGTACAGGTACACACACACTGACTTTCACCAGGGTACAGTTACACGCACAGTGACTCTCACCAGGGAACAGTTCCACACACATTGACTCTCACCGGGGTACAGTTGCACACACACTGACTCTAACTTGGGTATAGTTACACACAAAATGACTTTCACCAGGGTACAGTTCCACACACACTGACTTTCACCGGGGTACAGTTTCACACACAATGACTTTCACCGGGGTACAGTTCCACAAACACTGACTTTCACCGGGGTACAGTTCCACACACACTGACATTCACCGGGGTACAGTCCCACACACATTGTCTTTCACAGGGGTTCAGTTCCACAATCACTGACTTTTACTGGGGTACAGTTCCACACACACAGACATTCACCGGGGTTCAGTTCCACACACACTGACTCTCACTTGGGTACAGTTCCACACACACTGACTTTCACCAGGGTACAGTTCCACACACACTGACTTTCAACGGGGTACAGTTCCACAAACACTGACTTCCACCGGGTACAGATCCACACACACTGACGTTCACTGGGGTTCAGTTCCACACGCACTGACACACACCGGGGTACAGGTACACACACACTGACTTTCACCAGGGTATAGTTACACACACACTGACTCTCACCGGGGTACAGTTCCACACATATTCACTCTCACCAGGGTACAGTTCCACACACACTGACTCTAACTTGGGTATAGTTCCACACAAAATGACTTTCACCAGGGTAAAGTTCCACACACACTGACTTTCAATGTGGTTCTTTTCCACACACATTGACATTCACCGGGGTACAGTTACACACACACTGAATTTCACCGGGGTACAGTACCACACACACTGACTATCACCGGAGTACAGTTCCACAAACACTGAATTTCACTGGGGTACAGTTCCACACACATTGACTTTCACAGAGGTTCAGTTCCACACACAATGACTTACACAGGGGTACATTTCCACACTCAAAGACATTCACCGGGGTTCTGTTCCACACACACTGACTATCACTTGGGTACAGTTCTACACATAATGACTTTCACCGGGGTACAGTTTCACACACACTGACGTTCACAGGGGTTCAGTTCCACACACACTGACTTTCACAGAGGTTCAGTTCCACACACACTGACTTTCACTGGGGTACAGTTCAACACACACAGACATTCACCGGGGTTCAGTTCCACACACACTGACTCTCACTTGGGTACAGTTCCACACACACTGACTTTCAATGGGGTACAGTTCCACAAACACTGACTTCCACCGGGGTACAGTTCCACACACACTGACGTTCACCGGGGTTTAGTTCCACACGCACTGACACACACCGGGGTACAATTAAACACACACTGACTTTCACCAGGGTATAGTTACACACACACTGACTCTTACCGGGATACAGTTCCACACACATTCACTCTCACCAGGGTACAGTTCCACACACACTGACTCTAACTTGGGTATAGTTCCACACAAAATGACTTTCACCAGGGTACAGTTCCACACACACTGACTTTCAATGTGGTTCTTTTCCACACACATTGACATTCACCGGGGTACAGTTCCACACACACTGAATTTCACCGGGGTACAGTACCACACACACTGACTATCACCGGAGTACAGTTACACACACACTTACTTTAAACCGTGGTACAGTTCTACTCACACTGACTTTCACCGGGGTACAGTTCCACAAACACTGAATTTCCCCGGGGTACAGTTCCACACACATTGACTTTCACAGGGGTTCAGTTCCACACACAATGACTTACACAGGGGTACTGTTCCACACACACAGACATTCACCGGGGTTCTGTACCACACACACTGACTATCACTTGGGTACAGTTCTACACATAATGACTTTCACCGGGGTACAGTTTCACACACACTGACGTTCACAGGGGTACAGTTCCACACACACTGACTTTCACAGGGGTACATTTACACGCACACAGACATTCACAGGGGTTCAGTTCCACACACACTGACTCTCACTTGGGTACAGTTGCACACACACTGACTTTCACCGGGGTATAGTTCCACACACACTGAATTTCACCGGGGTACAGTTCCACACACACTGACTTTCACCGGGGTACAGTTCCACACACATTGACTTTCACCTGGGTACAGTTCCACACACACTGACTTTCACCGGGTTACAGTTACACACACACTGACATTCAATGGGGTTCAGTTACACCCACACTGACTTTAATCGGGTAGAGTTACAAACACTCTGAATTTCACCAGGCTACAGTTCCACACACACTGACTCTCACAGGGGTTCAGTTCCACACACACTGGCTTTCACAGGGGTACAGTTACACACACACGGACTGTCACCGGGTTACAGTTCCACTCACACTGACTTTCACAGCGGTACAGTTCCACACACACTGGCTTTCACAGCGGTACAGTTCCACACACAATTACTTTGAACTGGGGTACAATTACACACAGACTGTCTTTCACCAGGGTACAGTTACACACACACTCACTTTCACAGGGGTTCAGTTCCACACACACTGACTATCACCGGGGTACAGTTCCACACTCACTTACTTTCACCGGGGTACAGTACCACACACACTGACTTTCACCGCGGTACAGTTACACACACACTGACTTTCACCAGGGTACAGTTCCACAAACACTGACTTTCAACGGGGTACAGTTACACACACACTGACTTTCACCAGGGTTCAGTTCCACACACATTGACTTTCACAGGGCTTCAGTTCCACACAAACTGACTCTCACTTGGGTACTGTTACACACAAACTGACTTTCTCCGGGGTACAGTTCCACACACTCTTACGTTCACAGGGGTGCAGTTCCACACACACTGATTTTCACCGGCGTACAGTTCCACGCACACTGACTCTCACTTAGGTACAGTTCCACACACACTGACTTTCACCGGGGTTCAGTTACACACACACTGACTTTCACCAGGGTACAGCTCCACTCAGACTGTCTTTCACCGGGATACAGTTCGACAAACACTGACTTTCACTGGGGTACAGTTCCACACACATTGACTTTCACAGGGTTTCAGTTCCACACACACTGACTTTCACAGGGTTACAGTTCCACACACACAGACATTCACCGGGGTTCAGTTCCACACACACTGACTCTCACTTGGGTACAGTTCCACACACGCTGACTTTCACCGGGGTACAGTTCCTCACACACTGACTTTCACCGGGGTACAGTTCCACAAACACTGACTTCCACCGGGGTACAGTTCCACCCACACTGACTCTAACTTGGGTATAGTTCCACACAAAATGACTTTCACCAGGGTACAGTTCCACACACACTGACTTTCAATGTGGTTCTTTTCCACACACATTGACATTCACCGGGGTACAGTTCCACACACACTGAATTTCACCGGGGTACAGTACCACACACACTGACTATCACCGGTGTACAGTTACACACACACTTACTTTAACCGTGGTACAGCTCTACTCACACTGACTTTCACCGGGGTACAGTTCCACAAACACTGAATTTCCCCGGGGTACAATTCCACACACATTGACTTTCACAGGGGTTCAGTTCCACACACAATGACTTACACAGGGGTACTGTTCCACACACACAGACATTCACCGGGGTTCTGTACCACACACACTGACTATCACTTGGGTACAGTTCTACACATAATGACTTTCACCGGGGTACAGTTTCACACACACTGACGTTCACAGGGGTACAGTTCCACACACACTGACTTTCACAGGGGTACATTTACACGCACACAGACATTCACAGGCGTTCAGTTCCACACACACTGACTCTCACTTGGGTACAGTTGCACACACACTGACTTTCACCGGGGTATAGTTCCACACACACTGAATTTCACCGGGGTACAGTTCCACACACACTGACTTTCACCGGGGTACAGTTCCACACACATTGACTTTCACCTGGGTACAGTTCCACACACACTGACTTTCACCGGGGTACAGTCCCACACACACTGACATTCAACGGGGTACGGTCCCACACACATTGACATTCACAGGGGTACAGTTCCACACACAAAGACATTCACTGGGGTTCAGTTCCACACACACTGACTCTCACCGGGGTACAGTTCCACACACACTGACTTTCACAGGGGTACAGTTACACAAACACCGACTTCCACCGGGGTACAGTTCCACACACACTGACGTTCACCGGGGTTCAGTTCCACACGCACTGACACACACCGGGGTACAGGTACACACACACTGACTTTCACCAGGGTACAGTTACACGCACAGTGACTCTCACCAGGGAACAGTTCCACACACATTGACTCTCACCGGGGTACAGTTGCACACACACTGACTCTAACTTGGGTATAGTTACACACAAAATGACTTTCACCAGGGTACAGTTCCACACACACTGACTTTCACCGGGGTACAGTTTCACACACAATGACTTTCACCGGGGTACAGTTCCACAAACACTGACTTTCACCGGGGTACAGTTCCACACACACTGACATTCACCGGGGTACAGTCCCACACACATTGTCTTTCACAGGGGTTCAGTTCCACAATCACTGACTTTTACTGGGGTACAGTTCCACACACACAGACATTCACCGGGGTTCAGTTCCACACACACTGACTCTCACTTGGGTACAGTTCCACACACACTGACTTTCACCAGGGTACAGTTCCACACACACTGACTTTCAACGGGGTACAGTTCCACAAACACTGACTTCCACCGGGTACAGATCCACACACACTGACGTTCACTGGGGTTCAGTTCCACACGCACTGACACACACCGGGGTACAGGTACACACACACTGACTTTCACCAGGGTATAGTTACACACACACTGACTCTCACCGGGGTACAGTTCCACACATATTCACTCTCACCAGGGTACAGTTCCACACACACTGACTCTAACTTGGGTATAGTTCCACACAAAATGACTTTCACCAGGGTAAAGTTCCACACACACTGACTTTCAATGTGGTTCTTTTCCACACACATTGACATTCACCGGGGTACAGTTACACACACACTGACTTTCACCGGGGTACAGTACCACACACACTGACTATCACCGGAGTACAGTTCCACAAACACTGAATTTCACTGGGGTACAGTTCCACACACAATGACTTACACAGGGGTACATTTCCACACAAACAGACATTCACCGGGGTTCTGTTCCACACACACTGACTATCACTTGGGTACAGTTCTACACATAATGACTTTCACCGGGGTACAGTTTCACACACACTGACGTTCACAGGGGTTCAGTTCCACACACACTGACTTTCACAGAGGTTCAGTTCCACACACACTGACTTTCACTGGGGTACAGTTCAACACACACAGACATTCACCGGGGTTCAGTTCCACACACACTGACTCTCACTTGGGTACAGTTCCACACACACTGACTTTCAACGGGGTACAGTTCCACAAACACTGACTTCCACCGGGGTACAGTTCCACACACACTGACGTTCACCGGGGTTTAGTTCCACACGCACTGACACACACCGGGGTACATTTAAACACACACTGACTTTCACCAGGGTATAGTTACACACACACTGACTCTTACCGGGATACAGTTCCACACACATTCACTCTCACCAGGGTACGGTTCCACACACACTGACTCTAACTTGGGTATAGTTCCACACAAAATGACTTTCACCAGGGTACAGTTCCACACACACTGACTTTCAATGTGGTTCTTTTCCACACACATTGACATTCACCGGGGTACAGTTCCACACATACTGAATTTCACCGGGGTACAGTACCACACACACTGACTATCACCGGAGTACAGTTACACACACACTTACTTTAACCGTGGTACAGTTCTACTCACACTGACTTTCACCGGGGTACAGTTCCACAAACACTGAATTTCCCCGGGGTACAGTTCCACACACATTGACTTTCACAGGGGTTCAGTTCCACACACAATGACTTACACAGGGGTACAGTTCCACACACACAGACATTCACCGGGGTTCTGTACCACACACACTGACTATCACTTGGGTACAGTTCTACACATAATGACTTTCACCGGGGTACAGTTTCACACACACTGACGTTCACAGGGGTACAGTTCCACACACACTGACTTTCACAGGGGTACATTTACACGCACACAGACATTCACAGGGGTTCAGTTCCACACACACTGACTCTCACTTGGGTACAGTTGCACACACACTGACTTTCACCGGGGTATAGTTCCACACACACTGAATTTCACCGGGGTACAGTTCCACACACACTGACTTTCATCGGGGTACAGTTCCACACACATTGACTTTCACCTGGGTACAGTTCCACACACACTGACTTTCACCGGGTTACAGTTACACACACACTGACATTCAATGGGGTTCAGTTACACCCACACTGACTTTAATCGGGTAGAGTTACAAACACTCTGAATTTCACCAGGCTACAGTTCCACACACACTGACTCTCACAGGGGTTCAGTTCCACACACACTGGCTTTCACAGGGGTACAGTTACACACACACGGACTGTCACCGGGTTACAGTTCCACTCACACTGACTTTCACAGCGGTACAGTTCCACACACACTGGCTTTCACAGCGGTACAGTTCCACACACAATTACTTTGAACTGGGGTACAATTACACACAGACTGTCTTTCACCAGGGTACAGTTACACACACACTCACTTTCACAGGGGTTCAGTTCCACACACACTGACTATCACCGGGGTACAGTTCCACACTCACTTACTTTCACCGGGGTACAGTACCACACACACTGACTTTCACCGCGGTACAGTTACACACACACTGACTTTCACCAGGGTACAGTTCCACAAACACTGACTTTCAACGGGGTACAGTTACACACACACTGACTTTCACCAGGGTTCAGTTCCACACACATTGACTTTCACAGGGCTTCAGTTCCACACAAACTGACTCTCACTTGGGTACTGTTACACACAAACTGACTTTCTCCGGGGTACAGTTCCACACACTCTTACGTTCACAGGGGTGCAGTTCCACACACACTGATTTTCACCGGCGTACAGTTCCACGCACACTGACTCTCACTTAGGTACAGTTCCACACACACTGACTTTCACCGGGGTTCAGTTACACACACACTGACTTTCACCAGGGTACAGCTCCACTCAGACTGTCTTTCACCGGGATACAGTTCGACAAACACTGACTTTCACTGGGGTACAGTTCCACACACATTGACTTTCACAGGGTTTCAGTTCCACACACACTGACTTTCACAGGGTTACAGTTCCACACACACAGACATTCACCGGGGTTCAGTTCCACACACACTGACTCTCACTTGGGTACAGTTCCACACACGCTGACTTTCACCGGGGTACAGTTCCTCACACACTGACTTTCACCGGGGTACAGTTCCACAAACACTGACTTCCACCGGGGTACAGTTCCACCCACACTGACGTTCACCGGGGTTCAGTTCCACACGCACTGACACACACCGGGGTACAGGTACACACACTCTGACTTTCACCAGGGAATAGATACACACACACTGACTCTCACCGGGGTACAGTTCCACACACATTCACTCTCACCAGGGTACAGTTCCACACACACTGACTCTAACTTGGGTATAGTTCCACACAAAATGACTTTCAACAGGGTACAGTTACACACACACTGACATTCACCGGGGTACAGTTCCACACAAACTGAAATTCACCGGGGTACAGTACCACACACACTGACTATCACGGGAGTACAGTTACACACTCACTTACTTTAACCGGGGTACAGCTCCACTCACACTGACTTTCACCGGGGTACAGTTCCACAAACACTGAATTTCACCGGGGTACAGTTCCACACACATTGACTTTCACAGCGGTTCAGTTCCACACACAATGACTTACACAGGGGATCAGTTCCACACACACAGACATTCACCGGGGTTTTGTTCCACACACACTGACTCTCACTTGGGTACAGTTCTACACATAATGACTTTAACCGGGGTACAGTTTCACACACACTGACGTTCACAGGGGTACAGTTCCACATTCACTGACTTTCACAGGGGTTCAGTTCCACACACACTGACTTTCACAGGGGTATAGTTACACGCACACAGACATTCACCAGGGTTCAGTTCCACACACACTGACTCTCACTTGGGTACTGTTACACAAACACTGACTTTCTCCGGGTTACAGTTCCACACACACTTACGTTCACAGGGGTGCAGTTGCACACACACACTGATTTTCACCGGCGTACAGTTACACACACACTGACTCTCACTTAGGTACAGTTCCACACACACTGACTTTCACCGGGTTTCAGTTACACACACATTGACTTTCATCAGGGTACAGCTCCATTCAGACTGTCTTTCACCGGGATACAGTTTGACAAACACTGACATTCACCCGGGTACAGTTCCACACACATTGACTTTCACAGGGGTTCAGGTCCACACACATTGACTTTCACAGAGGTACAGTTCCACACACACAGACATTCACCGGGGTTCAGTTCCACACACACTGACTTTCACCGGGGTACAGTTCCACACGCAGTGACACACACCGGGGTACAGTTACAAACACACTGACTTTCACCAGGGTATAGTTACACGCACACTGACTCTCACCGGGGTACAGTTCCACACACATTCACTCTCACCAGGGTACAGTTCCACACACACTGACTCAAACTTGGGTATAGTTCCACACAAAATGACTTTCACCAGGGTACAGTTCCACACACACTGACTTTCAACGTGGTTCTTTTCCACACACATTGACTTTAACTGGGGTACAGTTCCACACACACTGAATTTCACTGGGGTACAGTACCACACACACTGACTATCACCGGAGTACAGTTACACACACACTTACTTTAACCGGGGTACAGCTCCACTCACACTGACTTTCACCGGGGTACAGTTCCACAAACACTGAATTTCACCGGGGTACAGTTCCACAAACATTGACTTTCACAGCGGTTCAGTTCCACACACAATGACTCACACAGGGGTTCAGTTCCACACACACTGACTTTCACAGGGGTAGAGTTCCACACACACTGACTTTCACCGGGGTACAGTTCCACACACACTGACTTTCACCGGGGGACAGTTCCACAAACGCTGACTTCCAACGGGGTACAGTTCCACACACACTGACGTTCACCGGGGTTCAGTTCCACACGCACTGACTCTCACCGGGGAGCAGTTCCACACACATTGACTCTCACCGGGGTATGGTTGCACACACACTGACTTTCACCGGGGTACAGTTCCACACACACTGACATTCAAAGGGGTACTGTTCCACCCACACTGACTTTCATCGGCTAGAGTTACACACACACTGAATTTCACCAGGCTACAGTTCCACACACACTGACACTCACAGGGGTTCAGTTCCACACACACTGGCTTTCACAGGGGTAGAGTTACACGCACACAGACTGTCACCGGGTAACAGTTCCACTCACAATGACTTTCACAGGGGTACAGTTCCACACACAATGACTTTCACCGGGGTACAATTACACACAGACTGTCTTTCACCAGGGTACAGTTACACACACACTGACTTTCACCAGGGTATAGTTACACACACACTGACTCTCACCGGGGTACAGTTCCACACATATTCACTCTCACCAGGGTACAGTTCCACACACACTGACTCTAACTTGGGTATAGTTCCACACAAAATGACTTTCACCAGGGTACAGTTCCACAAACACTGACTTTCAATGTGGTTCTTTTCCACACACATTGACTTTCACCGGGGTACAGTTCCACACACACTGAATTTCACCGGGGTACAGTACCACACACACTGACTATCACCGGAGTACAGTTACACACACACTTACTTTAACCGGGGTACAGCTCCACTCACACTGACTTTCAGCGGGGTACAGTTCCACAAACACTGAATTTCACCGGGGTACAGTTCCACACACATTGACTTTCACAGGGGTTCAGTTCCACACGCACTGACTTTCACAGGGGTACAGTTCCACACACACAGACATTCACCGGGGTGCAGTTCCACACACACTGACTCTCAATTGGGTACAGTTCCACACACACTGACTTTCACCGGGGTACTGTTCCACACACACTGACTTTCACCGGGGTACAGTTCCACACACACTGACGTTCACCGGGGTTCAGTTCCACACGCACTGACACACACCGGGGTACAGGTACACACACTCTGACTTTCACCAGGGTATAGTTACACACACACTGACTCTCACCGTGGTACAGTTACACTCACATGCACTCTCACCAGGGTACAGTTCCACACACACTGACTCTAACTTGGGTATAGTTCCACACAAAATGACTTTCACCAGGGTACAGTTCCACACACACTGACTTTCAACGTGGTTCTTTTCCACACACATTGACATTCACCGGGGTACAGTTCCACACACACTGAATTTCACCGGAGTACAGTAAAACACACTGACTATCACCGGGGTACAGTTACACACACACTTACTTTAACCGGGGTACAGCTCCACTCACACTGACTTTCGCCGGGGTACAGTTCCACAAACACTGAATTTCACCGGGGTACAGTTCCACACACATTGACTTTCACAGCGGTTTAGATCCACACACAATGACTTACACAGGGGATCAGTTCCACACACACAGACATTCACCGGGGTTCTGTTCCACACACACTGACTATCACTTGGGTACAGTTCTACACATAATGACTTTCACGGGGGTACAGTTTCACACACACTGACGTTCAGAGGGGTACAGTTCCACACACACTGACTTTCACAGGGGTTCAGTTCCACACAAACTGACTTTCACAGGGGTACAGTTACACGCACACAGACATTCACCGGGGTTCAGTTCCACACACACTGACTCTCACTTGGGTACAGTTGCACACACACTGACTTTCACCGGGGTACAGTTCCACACACACTGACTTTCACCACGGTACAGCTCCACTCAGACTGCCTTTCACCGGGATACAGTTCGACAAACACTGACTTTCACCGGGGTACAGTTCCACACACATTGACCTTCACAGGGGTTCAGTTCCTCACACACTGATTTTAACTGGGGTACAGTTCCACACACACAGACATTCACCGGGGTTCAGTTCCACACACACTGACTCTCACTTGGGTACAGTTCCACACACACTGACGTTCACCGGGGTTCAGTTCCACACGCACCGACTCACACCGGGGTACAGGTACACACACACTGACTATCACCAGGGTACTGTTACACACACACTGACTCACACCGGGGAACAGTTCCACACACATTGACTCTCACCGGGGTACAGTTCCACACACACTGACTCTAACTTGGGTATAGTTACACACAAAATGACTTTCACCAGGGTACAGTTCCACAAACACTGACTTTCACCGGGGTACAGTTCCACACACACTAACTTTCACCGGGGTACTTTTCCACACACATTGACTTTCACCTGGGTACAGTTCCACACACACTGACTTTCACCGGGGTACAGTTCCACACACACTGACATTCAATGGGGTACAGTTCCACCCACACTGACTTTCATCGGCTAGAGTTACACACACACTGAATTTCACCAGGCTACAGTTCCACACACACTGACTCTCACAGGGGTTCAGTTCCACACACACTGGCTTTCACAGGGGTAGAGTTACAGGCACACAGACTGTCACCGTGTAACAGTTCCACTCACAATGACTTTCACCGGGGTACAATTACACACAGACTGTCTTTCACCAGGGTACAGTTACACACACACTGACTTTCACCAGGGTATAGTTACACACACACTGACTCTCACCGGGGTACAGTTCCACACACATTCATTCTCACCAGGGTACAGTTCCACAAACACTGACTCTAACTTGGGTATAGTTCCACACAAAATGACTTTCACCAGGGTACAGTTCCACACACACTGACTTTCAACGTGGTTCTTTTCCACACACATTGACTTTCACCGGGGTACAGTTCCACACACACTGAATTTCACCGGGGTACAGTACCACACACACTGACTATCACCGGGGTACAGTTCCACACACATTGACTTTCACAGCGCTTCAGCTCCACACACAATGACTTACACAGGGGATCAGTTCCACACACACGGACATTCACCGGGGTTCTGTTCCACACACACTGACTATCACTTGGGTACAGTTCTACACATAATGACTTTCACCGGGGTACGGTTTCACACACATTGACCTTCACAGGTGTTCAGTTCCTCACACACTGACTTTCACTGGGGTACAGTTCCACACACACAGACATTCACCGGGGTTCAGTTCCACACACACTGACTCTCACTTGGGTACAGTTCCACACACACTTACTTTAACCGGGGTACAGCTCCACTCACACTGACTTTCAGCGGGGTACAGTTCCACAAACACTGAATTTCACCGGGGTACAGTTCCACACACATTGACTTTCACAGCGGTTCAGTTCTACACACAATGACTTACACTTGGGTACAGTTCTACACATAATGACTTTCACCGGGGTACACTTTCACACACACTGACTTTCACAGGGGTACTGTTCCACACACATTGACTTTCACAGGGGTTCAGTTCCACTCACACTGACTATCACTTGGGAACAGTTCTACACATAATGACTTTCACCGGGGTACGGTTACACACTCACTGACGTTCACCGGGGTACAGTTCCACACACATTGACCTTCACAGGGGTTCAGTTCCTCACACACTGACTTTCACTGGGGTACAGTTCCACACACACAGACATTCACCGGGGTTCAGTTCCACACACACTGACTCTCACTTGGGTACAGTTCCACACACACTGACTTTCACCGGGGTACAGTTCCACACACACTGACTTTCACCGGGGTACATTTCCACAAACGCTGACTTCCAACGGGGTACAGTTCCACACACACTGACGTTCACCGGGGTTCAGTTCCACACGCACCAACTCACACCGGGGTACAGGTACACACACACTGAATATCACCAGGGTACTGTTACACACACACTGACTCTCACCGGGGAACAGTTCCACACACATTGACTCTCACCGGGGTACAGTTCCACACACACTGACTCTAACTTGGGTATAGTTACACACAAAATGACTTTCACCAGGGTACAGTTCCACAAACACTGATTTTCACCGGGGTACAGTTTCACACACACTGACTTTCACCGGGGTACTTTTCCACACACATTGACTTTCACCTGGGTACAGTTCCACACACACTGACTTTCACCGGGGTACAGTTCCACACACACTGACATTCAATGGGGTACAGTTCCACCCACACTGACTTTCATCGGCTAGAGTTACAATCACACTGAATTTCACCAGGCTACAGTTCCACACACACTGACTCTCACAGGGGTTCAGTTCCACACACACTGGCTTTCACAGGGGTAGAGTTACACGCACACAGACTGTCACCATGTAACAGTTCCACTCACAATGACTTTCACAGGGGTTCAGTTACACACACACGGACTGTCACTGGGTTACAGTTCCACTCACACTGACTTTCACAGGGGTACAGTTTCTCACACAATGACTTTCACCGGGGTACAATTACACACAGACTGTCTTTCACCAGGGTACAGTTACACACACACTGACTTTCACCAGGGTATAGTTACACACACACTGACTCTCACCGGGGTACAGTTCCACACACATTCACTCTCACCAGGGTACAGTTCCCACACACACTGACTCTAACTTGGGTATAGTTCCACACAAAATGACTTTCACCAGGGTACAGTTCCACACACACTGACTTTCAACGTGGTTCTTTTCCACACACATTGACTTTCGCCGGGGTACAGTTCCACACACACTGAATTTCACCGGGGTACAGTACCACACACACTGACTATCACCGGACTACAGTTACACACACACTTACTTTAACCGGGGTACAGCTCCACTCACACTGACTTTCAGCGGGGTACAGTTCCACAAACACTGACATTCACCGGGGTTCAGTTCCACACACACTGACTCTCACTTTGGTACAGTTGCACACACACTGACTTTCACCGGGGTACAGTTCCACACACACTGACTTTCACCACGGTACAGCTCCACTCAGACTGACTTTCTCCGGGATACAGTTCGACAAACACTGACTTTCACAGGGGTACTTTTCCACACACATTGACCTTCACAGGGGTTCAGTTCCTCACACACTGACTTTCACTGGGGTACAGTTCCACACACACAGACATTCACCGGGGTTCAGTTCCACACACACTGACTCTCACTTGGGTACAGTTCCACACACACTGACTTTCACCGGGGTACAGTTCCACACACACTGACTTTCACCGGGGTACAGTTCCACAAACGCTGACTTCCAACGGGGTACAGTTCCACTCACACTGACGTTCACCCGGGTTCAGTTCCACACGCACCGACTCACACCGGGGTACAGGTGCACACACACTGACTTTCACCAGGGTACAGTTACACACACACTGACTCTCACCGGGGAACAGTTCCACGCACATTGACTCTCACCGGGGTACAGTTCCACACACACTGACTCTAACTTGGGTATAGGTCCACACAAAATGACTTTCACCAGGGTACAGTTCCACACACACTGACTTTCACCGGGGTACAGTTCCACACACATTGACTTTCACCTGGGTACAGTTCCACACACACTGACTTTCACCGGGGTACAGTTCCACACACACTGACATTCAATGGCGTACAGTTCCACCCACAGTGGCTTTCATCGGCTAGAGTTACACACACACTGAATTTCACTAGGCTACAGTTCCACACACACTGACTCTCACAGGGGTTCAGTTCCACACACACTGGCTTTCTCAGGCGTAGAGTTACACGCACACAGACTGTCACCGGGTAACAGTTCCACTCACAATGACTTTCACAGGGGTTCAGTTACACACATACGGACTGTCACCGGGTTACAGTTCCACTCACACTGACTTTCACAGGGGTACAGTTCCACACACAATGACTTTCACCGGGGTACAATTACACACAGACTGTCTTTCACCAGGGTACAGTTACACACACACTCACTTTCACGGGGGTTCAGTTCCACACTCATTGACTTTCACCACGGTACAGTTACACACACACTGACTTTCACCAGGGGACAGTTCCACAAACACTGACTTTCAACGGGGTACTGTTACACACACACTGACTTTCACCGGGGTTCAGTTCCACACACACTGACTTTCACAGGGGTTCAGTTCCACACTCACTGACTTTCACAGGGGTAGAGTTACACGCGCACAGACATTCACCGGGGTTCAGTTCCACACACACTGACTCTCACTTAGGTACAGTTCCACAGACACTGACTTTAACCGGGGTACAGTTCCACACACATTGACTTTCACAGTGGTTCAGTTCCACACACACCGACTTTCACAGGTGTACAGTTCCACACATACAGACATTCACCGGGGTTCAGTTCCAAACAAACTGACTCTCACTTGGGTGCAGTTCCACACACACTGACTTTCACCGGGGTACATTTCCAAACACACTGACTTCCACCGGGGTACAGTTCCACACACTCTGACGTTCACCGGGGTTCAGTTCCACACGCACTGACACACACCGGGGTACAGGTACACACACACTGACTTTCACCAGGGTATAGTTACACACACACTGACTCTCACCGGGGTACAGTTCCACACACATTCACTCTCACCGGGGTACAGTTCCACACACACTGACTCTAACTTGGGTATAGTTCCACACAAAATGACTTTCACCAGGGTACAGTGCCACACACACTGTCTTTCAACGTGGTTCTTTTCCACACACATTGAATTTCACTGGGGTACAGTTCCACACACACTGAATTTCACCGGGGAACAGTACCACACACACTGACTGTTTCCGGAGTATAGTTACACACAAACTTACTTTAACGGGGTACAGCTCCACTCACACTGACTTTCACAGGGGTACATTTCCACACACAATGACTTACACAGGGGTACAATTCCACACTCACAGACATTCACCGGGGTTCTGTTTCACACACACTGACTATCACCAGGGTACAGTTCTACACACACTGACTTTCACCGGGGTACAGTTCCACACACATTGACATTCACAGGGGTTCAGTTACACACACACTTACTTTAACCGGGGTACAGCTCCACTCACACTGACTTTCACCGGGTTACAGTTCCACAAACACTGAATTTCACCGGGGTACATTTCCACACACATTGACTTTCACAGCGCTTCAGCTCCACACACAATGACTTACACAGGGGATCAGTTCCACACACACAGACATTCACCGGGGTTCTGTTCCACACACACTGACTATCACTTGGGTACAGTTCTACACGTAATGACTTTCACAGGGGTACGGTTTCACACACACTGACGTTCACAGGGGTACAGTTCCACACACACTGACTTTCACAGGGGTTCAGTTCCACACACACTGACTTTCACAGGGGTAGAGTTACACGCACACAGACGTTCACCGGGGTTCAGTTCCACACACAAAGACTTTCACAGGGGTACAGTTACACGCACACAGACATTCACCGGGGTTCAGTTCCACACACACTGACTCTCACTTGAGTATAGTTGCACACACACTGACTTTCACCGGGGTACAGTTCCACACACACTGACTTTCACCACGGTACAGCTCCACTCAGAATGACTTTCACCGGGATACAGTTCGACAAACACTGACTTTCACCGGGGTACAGTTCCACACACATTGACCTTCACAGGGGTTCTGTTCCTCACACACTGACTTTCACTGGGGTACAGTTCCACACACCCTGACTTTCACCGGGGTACAGTTCCACAAACGCTGACTTCCAACAGGGTACAGTTCCACACACACTGACTTTCACCGGGGTACAGTTCCACACACATTGACTTTCACCGGGGTACAATTACACACAGACTGTCTTTCACCAGGGTACAGTAACACACACACTCACTTTCACGGGGGTTCAGTTCCACACTCATTGACTTTCAGCACGGTACAGTTACACACACACTTCCTTTCACCAGGGTACAGTTCCACAAACACTGACTTTCAACGGGGTACTGTTACACACACACTGACTTTCACAGGGGTTCAGTTCCACACACACTGACTTTCACAGGGGTAGAGTTACAAGCACACAGACATTCACCGGGGTTCAGTTCCACACACACTGACTCTCACTTGGGTACAGTTGCACACACACTGACTTTCACCGGGGTACAGATTCACACACATTGGCCTTCACAGGGGTTCAGTTCCTCACACACTGACTTTCACTGGAGTACAGTTCCACACACACAGACATTCACCGGGGTACAGTTCCACACACACTGACTCTCAATTGGGTACAGTTCCACAAACGCTGACTTCCAATGGCTTACAGTTCCACACACACTGACGTTCACCGGGGTTCAGTTCCACACGCACCGACTCACACAGGGGTACAGGTACACACACACTGACTTTCACCAGGGTACAGTTACACACACACTGACTCTCACCGGGGAACAGTTCCACACACATTGACTCTCACCGGGGTACAGTTCCACACACTCTGACTCTAACTTGGGTATAGTTCCACACAAAATGACTTTCACCAGGGTACAGTTCCACAAACACTGACTTTCACCGGGGTACAGTTCCACACACACTGACTTTCACCGGGGTACAAATCAACACACACATTGACTTTCACCTGGGTACAGTTCCACACACACTGACTTTCACCGGGGTACAGTTCCACACACACTGACATTCAATGGGGTACAGTTCCACCCACACTGACTTTCATCGGCTAGAGGTACACACACACTGAATTTCACCAGGCTACAGTTCCACACACACTGACTCTCACAGGGGTTCAGTTCCACACACACTGGCCTTCACAGGGGTGAGTTACACGCACACAGACTGTCACCGGGTAACAGTTCCACTCACAATGACTTTCACAGGGGTTCAGTTACACACACACGGACTGTCACCGGGTTACAGTTCCACTCACATTGACTTTCACAGGGGTACAGTTCCACACACAATGACTTTCACCGGGGTACAATTACACACAGACTGTCTTTCACCAGGGTACAGTTACACACACACTGACTTTCACCAGGGTATAGTTACACACACACTGACTGTCACCGGGGTACAGTTCCACAAACATTCACTCTCACCAGGGTACAGTTCCACACACACTGACTCTAACTTGGGTATAGTTCCACACAAAATGACTTTCACCAGGGTACAGTTCCACACACACTGACTTTCAACGTGGTTCTTTTCCACACACATTGACTTTCACCGGGGTACAGTTCCACACACACTGAATTTCACCGGGGTACAGTACCACACACACTGACTATCACCGCAGAACAGTTACACACACAGTTACTTTAACCGGGGTACAGCTCCACTCACACTGACTTTCACCGGGTTACAGTTCCACAAACACTGAATTTCACAGGGGATCAGTTCCACACACACAGACATTCACCGGGGTTCTGTTCCACACACACTTACTATCACTTGGGTACAGTTCTACACATAATGACTTTCACCGGGGTACGGTTTCACACACACTGACGTTCACAGGGGTACAGGTCCACACACACTGACTTTCACAGGGGTTCAGTTCCACACACACTGACTTTCACAGGGGTAGAGTTACACGCACACAGACATTCACCGGGGTTCAGTTCCACACACACTGACTTTCACCGGGGTACAGTTCCACACACACTGACTTTCACCACGGTACAGCTCCACTCAGACTGACTTTCACCGGGATACAGTTCGACAAACACTGACTTTCACAGGGGTACAGTTCCACACACATTGACCTTCACAGGGGTTCATTTCCTCACACACTGACTTTCACTGGGGTACAGTTCCACACACACAGACATTCACCGGAGTTCAGTTCCACACACACTGACTCTCACTTGGGTACAGTTCCACACACACTGACTTTCACCGGGGTACAGTTCCACACACACTGACTTTCACCGGGGTACAGTTCCACAAACGCTGACTTCCAACAGGGTACAGTTCCACACACACTGACGTTCACCGGGGTTCAGTTCCACACGCACCGACTCACACCGGGGTACAGGTACACACACACTGACTTTCACCAGGGTACAGTTACACACACACTGACTCTCACCGGGGAACAGTTCCACCCACATTGACTCTCACCGGGGTACAGTTCCACACACACTGACTCTAACTTGGGTATAGTTCCACACAAAATGACTTTCACCAGGGTACAGTTCCACACACACTGACTTTCACCGGGGTACAGTTCCACACACATTGACTTTCACCTGGGTACAGTTCCACACACACTGACTTTCACCGGGGTACAGTTCCACACACACTGACATTCAATGGGGTACAGTTCCACCCACACTGACTTTCATCGGCTAGAGTTACACACACACTGAATTTCACCAGGCTACTGTTCCACACACAATGTCTCTCACAGGGTTTCAGTTCCACACACACTGGCTTTCACAGGGGTAGAGTTACACGCACACAGACTGTCACCGGGTAACAGTTCCACTCACAATGACTTTCACAGGGGTTCAGTTACACACACACGGACTGTCACCGTGTTACAGTTCCACTCACACTGACTTTCACAGGGGTACAGTTCCACACACAATGACTTTCACCGGGGTACAATTACACACAGACTGTCTTTCACCAGGTTACAGTTACACACACACTCACTTTCACGGGGGTTCAGTTCCACACTCATTGACTTTCACCATGGTACAGTTACACACACACTGACTTTCACCAGGGTACAGTTCCACAAACACTGACTTTCAACGGGGTACTGTTACACACACACTGACTTTCACCGGGGTTCAGTTCCACACACACTGACTTTCACAGGGGTTCAGTTCCACACACACTGACTTTCACAGGGGTAGAGTTACACGCACACAGACATTCACCGGGGTTCAGTTCCACACACACTGACTCTCACTTGGGTACAGTTGCACACACACTGACTTTCACCGGGGTACAGATTCACACATACACTGACTTTCACCACGGTACAGCTCCACTCAGACTGACTTTCACCGGGATACAGTTCGACAAACACTGACTTTCAACGGGGTACAGTTCCACACACATTGGCCTTCACAGGGGTTCGGTTCCTCACACACTGACTTTCACTGGGGTACAGTTCCACACACACAGACATTCACCGGGGTACAGTTCCACACACACTGACTCTCACTTGGGTACAGTTCCACAAACGCTGACTTCCAACGGGGTACAGTTCCACACACACTGACGTTCACCGGGGTTCAGTTCCACACGCACCGACTCACACCGGTGTAAAGGTACACACACACTGACTTTCACCAGGGTACAGTTACACACACACTGACTCTCACCGGGGAACAGTTCCACACACATTGACTCTCACCGGGGTACAGTTCCACACACACTGACTCTAACTTGGGTATAGTTCCACACAAAATGACTTTCACCAGGGTACAGTTCCACAAACACTGACTTTCACCGGGGTACAGTTCCACACACACTGACTTTCACCGGGGTACAGTTCCACACACATTGACTTTCACCTGGGTACTGTTCCACACACACTGACTTTCACCGGGGTACAGTTCCACACACACTGACATTCAATGGGGTACAGTTCCACCCACACTGACTTTCATCGGCTAGAGTTACACACACACTGAATTTCACCAGGCTACAGTTCCACACACACTGACTCTCACAGGGGTTCAGTTCCACGCACACTGGCTTTCACAGGGGTAGAGTTACACGCACACAGACTGTCACCGGGTAACAGTTCCACTCACAATGACTTTCACAGGGGTTCAGTTACACGCACACGGACTGTCACCGGGTTACAGTTCCACTCACACTGACTTTCACAGGGGTACAGTTCCACACACAATGAGTTTCACCGGGGTACAATTACACACAGACTGTCTTTCACCAGGGTACAGTTACACACACACTCACTTTCACGGGGGTTCAGTTCCACACACACTGACTTTCACCGCGGTACAGTTACACACACACTCACTTTCACCAGGGTACAGTTCCACACACATTGACTTTCACAGGGGTTCAGTTCCACACAAACTGACTCTCACTTGGGTACTGTTACTCACACACTGACTTTCTCCGGGGAACAGTTCCACACACACTGACGTTCACAGGGGTGCAGTTCCACACACACTGATTTTCACCGGCGTACAGTTCCACACACACTGACTCTCACTTAGGTACAGTTCCACAGACACTGACTTTAACCGGGGTACAGTTCCACACACATTGACTTTCACAGGGGTTCAGTTCCACACACACCGACTTTCACAGGTGTACAGTTCCACACATACAGACATTCACCGGAGTTCAGTTCCAAACAAACTGACTCTCACTTGGGTGCAGTTCCACACACACTGACTTTCACCGGGGTACATTTCCAAACACACTGACTTTCACCGGGGTACAGTTCCACAAACACTGACTTCCACCGGGGTACAGTTCCACACACTCTGACGTTCACCGGGGTTCAGTTCCACACGCACTGACACACACCGGGGTACAGGTACACACACACTGACTTTCACCAGGGTATAGTTACACACACACTGACTCTCACCGGGGTACAGTTCCACACACATTCACTCTCACCGGGGTACAGTTCCACACACACTGACTCTAACTTGGGTATAGTTCCACACAAAATGACTTTCACCAGGGTACAGTGCCACACACACTGTCTTTCAACGTGGTTCTTTTCCACACACATTGAATTTCACTGGGGTACAGTTCCACACACACTGAATTTCACCGGGGAACAGTACCACACACACTGACTGTTTCCGGAGTATAGTTACACACAAACTTACTTTAACGGGGTACAGCTCCACTCACACTGACTTTCACAGGGGTACATTTCCACACACAATGACTTACACAGGGGTACAATTCCACACTCACAGACATTCACCGGGGTTCTGTTTCACACACACTGACTATCACCAGGGTACAGTTCTACACACACTGACTTTCACCGGGGTACAGTTCCACACACATTGACATTCACAGGGGTTCAGTTCCACACACACTGACTTTCACAGGGGTACAGTTCCACACACACTGACTCTCACTTGGGTACAGTTGCACACACACTGACTTTCACAGGGGTACAGTTCCACACACACTGACTTTCACCGGGGTACTGTTCCACAAACACTGCCTTCCACTGGGGTACAGTTCCACAAACACTGACGTTCACCTGGGTACAGTTCCACACGCACAGACTATCACCGGAGTACAGTTCCACACAGACTGACTTTCACTAGGGTACAGTTACACAAAATCTGCCTTTCACCGGGGTCCAGTTCCACATACGCTGACTTTCACCGGGGAACAGCTACACAAACACTGACTATCACCGGAGTACAGTTACACACACACTGAGTTTCACCGGGGTGCAGCTCCAATCACACTGACTTTCACCGGGGTACAGTTCCACAAACACTGACATTCACCGGGGTACAGTTCCACACACATTGACTTTCACAGGGGTTCAGTTCAACACACACTGACTTTCACTGGGATACAGTTCCACACACACAGACATTCACCGGGGTTCTGTTCCACACACAATGACTCTCACTTGGGTACAGTTCCACACACACAGACATTCACCGAGGAACAGTTCCACACACACTGACTTTCACCGGGGTACAGTTCCACTCAAACTGACTCTCACTTGGGTACAGTTCCACACACACTGACGTTCACCGGGGTACAGTTACACATACAATGACTTTCACCGTGGTTCAGTTCCACACACACTGACTTTCACAGGGGTACAGTTCCACACACAATGACCCTCACCGGGGTACAGTTCCACACACAATGACTTTTACCAGGGTACATTTCCACAAACACTGACTTTCACAGGGGTGCAGTTCCACACACACTGACTTCCAATGGGGTACAGTTCCACACACACTGACTTTCACCGGGGTACAGTTCCACACACACTGACTTTCACCGGGGTACAGTTCCACAAACACTGACTTCGACCGGGGTACAGTTCCACCCATACTGACGTTCACCGGGGTTCAGTTCCACACGCACTGACACACACCGGGGTACAGGTACACACACACTGACTTTCACCAGGGTTCAGTTACACACACACTGACTCTCACCGGGGAGCAGTTCCACACACATTCACTCTCACCGGGGTACAGTTCGACACACACTGACTCTAACTTGGGTATAGTTCCACACAAAATGACTTTCACCAGGGTACAGTTCCACACACACTGACTTTCAACGTGGTTCTTTTCCACACACATTGACTTTCTCCGGGGTTCAGTTCCACACACACTGAATTTCACCGGGGTACAGTACCACACAAACTGACTATCAACGGAGTACAGTTACACACACACTTACTTTAACCGGGGTACAGCTCCACTCACACTGACTTTCACCGGGGTACAGTTCCACAAACACTGACTTTCACCGGGGTACAGTTCCACACACATTGACTCTCACCGGGGTACAGTTCCACACACACTGACTCTCACTTGGGTATAGTTCCACACACAATGACTTTCACCAGGGTACATTTCCACACACACTGACTTTCACCGGGGTACTTTTCCACACACATTGACTTTCACCGGGCTACTGTTCCACACACACTGACGTTCACCGGGGTTCAGTTCCACACGCACCGACTCACACCGGGGTACAGGTACACACACACTGACTTTCACCAGGGTACAGTTACAAACACACTGACTCTCACCGGGGAACAGTTCCACACACATTGACTTTCACCTGGGTACAGTTCCACACACACTGACACTCACCGGGTTACAGTTCCACACACACTGACATTCAATGGGGTACAGTTCCACCCACACTGAATTTCATCGGGTCGAGTTACACACACACTGAATTTCACCAGGCTACAGTTCCACACACACTGACTCTCACAGGGGTTCAGTTCCCCACACACTGGCTTTCACAGGGGTACAGTTACACACACATGGACTGTCACCGGGTAACAGTTCCACTCACACTGACTTTCACAGGGGTTCAGTTCCACTCAGACTGTCTTTCACCGGGATACAGTTCGACAAACACTGACTTTCACCGGGGTACAGTTCCACACACATTGACTTTCACATGGGTTCAGTTCCACACACACTGACTTTCACAGGGGTACAGTTCCACACACACAGACATTCACCGGGCTTCAGTTCCACTCACACTGACTCTCACTGGGGTACAGTTCCACACACACTGACTTTCACCGGGGTACAGTTCCACACACACTGACTTACACCGGGGTACAGTTCCACACACACTGACGTTCACCATGGTTCAGTTCCACACGCACTAACTCACACCGGGGTACAGGTACACACACAATGACTTTCGCCAGGGAACAGTTACACACTCACTGACTCTCACCGGGATACAGTTCCACACACTTTGACTCTCACCGGGGTACAGTTCCACACACACTGACTCTAACTTGGGTATAGTTCCACACAAAATGACTTTCACCAGGGTACAGTTCTACAAACACAGATTTTCACCGGGGTACAGTTCCACACACACTGACTTTCACCGGGGTACAGTTCCACACACATTGACTTTCACCTGGGTACAGTTCCACACACACTGACTTTCACCGGGGTACAGTTCCACACACACTGACATTCAATGAGGTACAGTTCCACCCACACTGACTTTCATCGGGTAGAGTTACACACACACTGAATTTCACCAGGCTACATTTCCACACACACTGACTCTCACAGGGGTTCAGTTCCACACATACTGGCTTTCACAGGGGTACAGTTGCACACACAGGGACTGTCACCGGTTAACAGTTCCACTCACACTGACTTTCACAGGGGTTCAGTTCCACACACACTGGCTTTCTTAGGGGTAGAGTTACACACATACGGACTGTCACCGGGTTACAGTTCCACTCACACTGACTTTCACAGGGGTATAGTTCCACACACAATGACTTTCACCAGGGTACAATTACACCCAGACTGTCTTTCACCAGGGTACAGTTACACACACAATCACTTTCACCGGGGTTCAGTTACACACACACTGACTTTCACCGCGGTACAGTTACAAACACACTGACTTTCACCAGGGTACAGTTCCACAAACACTGACTTTCAATGGGGTACAGTTACACACACACTGACTTTCACCGGGGTTCAGTTCCAGAAACATTGACTTTCACAGGAGTTCAGTTCCACACAAACTGACTCTCACTTGGGTAATGTTACACACACACTGAATTTCTCCGGGGTACAGTTCCACACACACTGACGTTCACAGGGGTACAGTTACACACACACTGACTTTCACTTAGGTACAGTTCCACACACACTGACTTTCACCGGGGTACAGTTCCACACACATTGACTTTCACAGGGGTTCAGTTCCGCACACACTGACTTTCACAGGGGTACAGTTCCACACACACAGACATTCACAGGGTTTCAGTTCCACTCACACTGACTCTCACTTGGGTACAGTTCCACACACACTGACTTTCACCGGGGTACAGTTCCACACACACTGACTTTCACCGGGGTACAGTTCCACAAACGCTGACCTCCACCGGGGTACAGTTCCACACACACTGACGTTCACCGGAGTTCAGTTCCACACGCACTGACACACACCGGGGTACAGGTACACACACACTGACTTTCACCAGGGTTCAGTTACACACACACTGACTCTCACCGGGGTACAGTTCCACACACATTCACTCTCACCAGGGTACAGTTCCACACACACTGACTCTAACTTGGGTATAGTTCCACACAAAATGACTTTCACCAGGGTATAGTTCCACACACACTGACTTTCAACGTGGTTCTTTTCCACACACATTGACTTTCACCGGGGTACAGTTCCACACACACAGAATTTCACCGGGGTACAGTACCACACACACTGACTATCACCGGAGTACAGTTACACACACACTTACTTTAACCGGGGTACAGCTCCACTCACACTGACTTTCACAGGGGTACAGTTCCACAAACACTGAATTTCACCGGGGTACAGTTCCACACACATTGACTTTCACAGGGGTTCAGTTCCACACACAATGACTTACACAGGGGATCAGTACCACACACACAGACATTCACCGGGGTTCTTTTTCACACACACTGACTATCACTTGGGTACATTTCTACACATACTGACTTTCACCGGGGTACAGTTTCACACACACTGACGTTCACAGGGGTACAGTTCCACACACATTGACATTCACAGGGGTTCTGTTCCACACACACTGACTTTCACAGGGGTACAGTTACACGCACACAGACATTCACCGGGGTTCAGTTCCACACACACTGACTCTCACTTGGGTACAGTTGCACACACACTGACTTTCACAGGGGTACAGTTCCACACACACTGACTTTCAGCGGGGTACTGTTCCACAAAAACTGCCTTCCACTGGGGAACATATCCACAAACACTGACGTTCACCTGGGTACAGTTCCACACGCACAGACTATCACCGGAGTACAGTTACACACACTCTGCCTTTCACCGGTGTACAGTTCCACATACGCTGACTTTCACCGGGGTACAGTTACACAAACACTGACTATCACCGGAGTACAGTTACACACACACTGACTTTCACCGGGGTCCAGCTCCAATCACACTGACTTTCACCGGGGTACAGTTCCACAAACACTGACTTTCACCAGGGTACAGTTCCACACACATTGACTTTCACAGGGGTTCAGTTCAACACACACTAACTTTCATTGGGATACAGTTTCACACACACAGACATTCACCGGGGTTCTGTTCCACACACAATGACTTCACTAGGGTACAGTTCCACACACACTGACAATCACCGGGGTACAGTTCCACACACACTGACGTTCACAGGGGTAACGTTCCATTCACACTGACATTCAACGGGGTACAGTTCCACTCAAACTGACTCTCGCTTGGGTACAGTTCCAAACACACGGACTTTCACCGGGGTTCAGTTCCACACACACTGACTTTCACCGGGGTACAGTTACACATACACTGACTTTCACTGTGGTTCAGTTCCACACACACTGTCTTTCACAGGGGTACAGTTCCACACACATTGACTCTCACCGGGGTACAATTCCACACACACTGACTCTCACTTGGGTACAGTTCCACACACAATGACTTTCACCAGGGTACATTTCCACACACACTGACTTTCACCGGGGTACTTTTCCACACACATTGACTTTCACCGGGCTACTGTTCCACACACACTGACGTTCACCGGGGTTCAGTTCCACACGCACCGACTCACACCGGGTTACAGGTACACACACACACTGACTTTCACCAGGGTACAGTTACACACACACTTACTCTCACCGGGGAACAGTTCCACACAGATTGACTCTCACCGGGGTACAGTTCCACACACACTGACTCTAACTTGGGTATAGTTCCACACAAAATGACTTTCACCAGGGTACTGTTCCACAAACACTGACTTTCACCGGGGTACAGTTCCACACACACTGACTTTCACCGGGGTACAGTTCCACACACACTGACATTCAATGGGGTACATTTCCACCCACACTGACTTTCATCGGGTAGAGTTACACACACACTGAATTTCACCAGGGTACAGTTCAACACACACTGACTCTCAGAGGGGTTCAGTTCCACACACACTGGCTTTCACAGGGGTACAGTTACACACACACGGACTGTTAACGGGTTACAGTTCCACTCACACTGACTTTCACAGGGGTACAGTTCCACACACAATGACTTTCACCGGGGTACTGTTCCACACAGACTGTCTTTCAACAGGGTAAAGTTACACACACATTCACTTTCACGGGGGTTCAGATCCACACACACTGACTTTCACCAGGGTACAGTTCCACAAACACTGACTTTCACCGGGGTACAGTTCGACACACATTGACATTCACAGGGGTTCAGTCCCACTCACACTGACTTTCACTGGGGTACAGTTACACACACACAGACATTCACCGGGGTTCTGATCCACACACAATGACTCTCACTAGGGTACAGTTCCACACACTCTGACTTTCACCGGGGTACAGTTCCACACACACTGACGTTCACAGGGGTACAGTTCCACTCACACTGACTTCCAACGGGTTACAGTTCCACTCAAACTGACTCTCACTTGGGTACAGTTCCAAACACACTGACTTTCACCGGGTTACTGTTCCACACACACTGACTTTCACCGGGGTAGTGTTGCACATACACTGACTTTCAACGGAGGACCGTTACACACACACTGACTTTCACCGGGGTACAGTTCCACACACACTGACGTTCACAGGGGTACAGATCCACACACATTGACTTTCACAGGGGTTCAGTTCCACACACACTGACTTTCACAGGGGTACAGTTAAACACACACAGACATTCACCGGGGTTCAGTTCCACACACACTGACTCTCACTTGGGTACAGTTCCACACACACTGACTTTCACAGGGGTAGAGTTCCACAAACACTGACTTTCACCGGGGTACGGTTACACACACACTGACTCTCACCGGGGTACAGTTCCACACAGACTGACTCTCACTTGGGTATAGTTCCACACAAAATGACTTTCACCAGGATACAGTTCCACACACACTGACTTTCACCGGGGTACTTTTCCACACACATAGACTTTCACCGGTGTAGAGTTCCACACACACTGACTTTCACCGGGGTACAGTTACACACACTCTGACGTTCACCGGAGTACAGTTACACACAAACAGACTTTCACCGGGGTACAGATCCACTCACACTGACTTTCACCGGGGTACAGTTCCACAAACACTGACTTCCACCGGGGTACAGTTCCACACACACTGACGTCCACCGGGATTCAGTTCCACACGCACTGACTCTCACCGGGGTACAGGTACACACACACTGACTTTCACCAGGGTACAGTTACACACACAATGACTCTCACCGGGGTACAGTTCCACACACATTGACTCTCACCGGGGTACAGTTCCACAAACACTGACTCTCACTTGGGTATAGTTCCACACACAATGACTTTCACCAGGGTACAGTTACACACACACTGACTTTCACCGGGGAACAGCTCCACTCACACTGACTTTCACCGTGGGACAGTTCCACAAACACTGACATTCACCGGGGTACAGTTCCACACACATTGACTTTCACAGGGGTACAGTTCCACACACACTGACTTTCACAGGGGTTCAGTTCCACACGCACTGACTCTCACTTGGGTACATTTCCACACACACAGACTTTCACCGGGGTTCAGTTCCACACACACTGACTTTCTCCGGGGTACAGTTCCACAAACACAGACTTCCACGGGGGTACAGCTCCACACACACTGACGTTCACCGGGGTTCAGTTCCACATGCACTGACTCTCACCGGAGTACAGGTACACACACATTGACTTTCACCAGGGTACAGTTACACACACACTGAGTCTCACTTGGGTACAGTTCCACACACAATGACTTTCACTGGGGTACAGTTCCACACACACTGAATTTCACCGGGGTACAGTTACACACACTCTGACTTTCGCCAGGGTACAGTTCCACATACGCTGACTTTACCGGGGTACAGTTACACACACACTGACTATCACCGGAGTACAGTTACACACACACTTACTTTCACCGGGGTAAAGCTCCACTCACACTGACTTTCACCGGTGTACAGTTCCACAAACACTGACATTCACCGGGGTACAGTTCCACACACATTGACTTTCACAGGGGTTCAGTTCCACACACACTGACTTTCACCCGGGATCAGTTCCACACACACTGACTCTCACTTGGGTACAGTTCCACAAACACTGACTTTCACCGGGGTACAGTTCCAAACACACTGACGTTCACAGAGGTACAGTTCCACACACACTGACTTTCACCGGCGTACATTTCCACACACACTGACTCTCACTTGGGTACAGTTACAAACACACTGACTTTCACCGGGGTACAGTTCCACACACATTGATTTTCACCGGAGTACAGTTACATACACACTGACTCTCACTTAGGTACATTTCCACACACACTGACTTTCACCGGGGTTCAGTTCAAAACACACTGACTCTCCCTTGGGTACAGTTCCACACACACTGACTTTCACCAGGGTTCAGTTCCAAACGCATTGACTTTCACGGGGGTACAGCTCCACTCACACTGACTTTCACCGGGGTACAGTTCCACACCCACTGACTTTCACAGGGGTACAGTTAAACACACATAGACATTCACCGGGGTTCAGTTCCACACACACTGACTCTCACTTGGGTACAGTTCCACACACACTGACTTTCACAGGGGTTCAGTTCCACACACACTGACTTTCACAGGGGTACAGTTACACGCACACAGACATTCACCGGGGTTCAGTTCCACACATACTGACTCTCACTTGGGTACAGTTCCACACACACTGACTTTCACTGGGGTACAGTTCCACACACACTGACGTCCACCGGGATTCAGTTCCACACGCACTGACTCTCACCGGGGTACAGGTACACACACACTGACTTTCACCAGGGTACAGTTACACACACAATGACTCTCACCGGGGTACAGTTCCACAAACACTGACTCTCACTTGGGTATAGTTCCACACACAATGACTTTCACCAGGGTACAGTTACACACACACTGACTTTCACCGGGGAACAGCTCCACTCACACTGACTTTCACCGTGGGACAGTTCCACAAACACTGACATTCACCGGGGTACAGTTCCACACACATTGACTTTCACAGGGGTACAGTTCCACACACACTGACTTTCACAGGGGTTCAGTTCCACACGCACTGACTCTCACTTGGGTACAGTTCCACACACACAGACTTTCACCGGGGTTCAGTTTCACACACACTGACTTTCTCCGGGGTACAGTTCCACAAACACTGACTTCCACCGGGGTATAGCTCCACACACACTGACGTTCACCGGGGTTCAGTTCCACATGCACTGACTCTCACCGGAGTACAGGTACACACACATTGACTTTCACCAGGGTACAATTACACACACACTGAGTCTCACTTGGGTACAGTTCCACACACAATGACTTTCACCAGGGCACAGTTCCACACACACTGACTTTCACCGGGGTACTTTTCCACACACATTGACTTTCATCGGGGTACAGTTCCACACACACTGAATTTCACCGGGGTACAGTTACACACACTCTGACTTTCACCAGGGTACAGTTCCACATACGCTGACTTTACCGGGGTACAGTTACACACACACTGACTATCACCGGAGTACAGTTACACACACACTTACTTTCACCGGGGTAAATCTCCACTCACACTGACTTTCACCAGTGTACAGTTCCACAAACACTGACATTCACCGGGGTACAGTTCCACACACATTGACTTTCACAGGGGTTCAGTTCCACACACACTGACTTTCACTCGGGATCAGTTCCACACACACTGACTCTCACTTGGGTACAGTTCCACAAACACTGACTTTCACCGGGGTACAGTTCCAAACACACTGACGTTCACAGAGGTACAGTTCCACACACACTGACTTTCACCGGCGTACATTTCCACACACACTGACTCTCACTTGGGTACAGTTACAAACACACTGACTTTCACCGGGGTACAGTTCCACACACATTGATTTCCACCGGTGTACAGTTCCACACACACTGACTCTCACTTAGGTACATTTCCACACACACTGACTTTCACCGGGGTTCAGTTCAAAACACACTGAATCTCCCTTGGGAACAGTTTCACACACACTGACTTTCACCAGGGTTCAGTTCCACACGCATTGACTTTCACCGGGGTACAGCTCCACTCACACTGACTTTCACCGGGGTACAGTTCCACACCCACTGACTTTCACAGGGGTACAGTTAAACACACACAGACATTCACCGGGGTTCAGTTCCACACACACTGACTCTCACTTGGGTACAGTTCCACACACACTGACTATCACCGGAGTACAGTTACACACACACTTACTTTCACAGGGGTAAAGCTCCACTCACACTGACTTTCACCGGTGTACAGTTCCACAAACCCTGACTTTCACCGGGGTACAGTTCCACACACATTGACTTTCACAGGGGTTCAGTTCCACACACACTGACTTTCACCCGGGATCAGTTCCACACACACTGACTCTCACTTGGGTACAGTTCCACAAACACTGACTTTCACCGGGGTACAGTTCCAAACACACTGACGTTCACAGAGGTACAGTTCCACACACACTGACTTTCTACGGGGTACATTTCCACACAAACTGACTCTCACTTGGGTACAGTTACAAACACACTGACTTTCACCGGTGTACAGTTCCACACACACTGACGTTCACAGGGGTTCAGTTCCACACACATGACTTTCACCGGCGTACAGTTCCACACACACTGACTCTCAGGTGGGTACAGTTCCACACACACTGACTTTCACCGGGGTTCAGTTCAACACACACTGACTCTCACCTGGGTACAGTTCCACAAACACTGACTTTCACCGGGGTACAGTTCCACACACACTGACATTCAACGGGGTACAGTTCCACCCACACTGACTTTCATCGGGTAGAGTTACACACACCCTGAATTTCACCAGGGTACAGTTCAACACACACTGACTCTCACAGGGGTTCAGTTCCACACACACTGGCTTTCACAGGGGTACAGTTACACACACACGGACTGACACCGGGTTACAGTTCCACTCACACTGACTTTCACAGGGGTACAGTTCCACACAGACTGTCTTTCAACAGGGTACAGTTACACACACATTCACTTTCACGGGGGTTCAGTTCCACATACACTGACTTTCACAGGGGTACAGTTCCACACACAATGACTTTCACCGGGGTAAAATTCCACACAGACTGTCTTTCAACAGGGTACAGTTACACACACATTCACTTTCACGGGGGTTCAGTTCCACACACACTGACTTTCACCGGGGTACAGTTACACAAACACTGACGATCACCGGAGTACAGTTACACACACACTTACTTTCACCAGGGTACAGCTCCACTCACACTGACTTTCACCAGGGTACAGTTCCACAAACACTGACTTTCACCGGGGTACAGTTCCACACACACTGACGTTCACAGGGGTACAGTTCCACTCACACTGACTTTCAACGGGGTACAGTTCCACTCAAACTGACTCTCACTTGGGTACAGTTCCAAATACACTGACTTTCACCGGGGTTCAGTTCAACACACACTGACTCTCACTTGGGTAAAGTTCCACACACACTGACTTTCACCAGGGTAGTGTTACACATACACTGACTTTCACCGGGGTACCGTTACACACACACTGACTTTCACCGGGGTACATTTCAACACACACTGACGTTCACAGGGGTACAGTTCCACAAACATTGACTTTCACAGGGGTTCACTTCCACACACACTGACTTTCACAGGGGTACAGTTACACGCACACAGACATTCACCGGGGTTCAGTTCCACACACACTGACTCTCACTTGGGTACAGTTCAACACACACTGACTTTCACAGGGGTACAGCTCCACACACACTGACTTTCACCGGGGTACAGTTCCACAAACACTGACTTCCACCGGGGTACACTTTCACACACACTGACGTCCACCGGGATTCAGTTCCACACGCACTGACTCTCACCGGGGTACAGGTACACACAGACTGACTTTCACCAGGGTACAGTTACACACACACTGACTCTCACCGGGGTACAGTTCCACACACACTGACTCTCACCGGGGTACAATTCCAAACACACTGACTCTCACTTGGGTTGAGTTCCACACACAAGGACTTTCACCAGGATACAATTCCACACACACTGACTTTCACCGGGGTACTTTTCCACACACATTGACTTTCACCGGGGTACATTTACACACACTCTGACTTTCACCGCAGTACAGTTCCACATACGCTGACTTTCACCGGGGTACATTTACAAACACACTGACTATCACCGGAGTACAGTTACACTCAAACTTAATTTCACCGGGTTACAGTTCCACAAACACTGACTTCCACCAGGGTACACTTCCACAAACACTGACGTCCACCGGGATTCAGTTCCACATTCGCTGACTCTCACCGGGGTACAGGTACACACACACTGACGTTTACCAGGGTACAGTTATACAAACACTGACTCTCACCGGGGTACAGTTCCACACATATTGACTCTCACCGGGGTACAGTTCCGCACACACTGACTCTCACTTGGGTATAGTTCCACACACAATGACTTTCACCAGGGTACAGTTCCACACACACTGACTTTCACCGGGGTACTTTTCCACAAACATTGACTTTCACCGGGGTACAGTTCCACACACACTGACTTTCACCGGGGTACAGTTACACACACTCTGACTTTCACCGGGGTACAGTTTCACACACACTGACGTTCATCGGGGTACAGTTCCACACACATTGACATTCACAGGGGTTCAGTTCCACACACACTGACTTTCACAGGGGTCTAGTTACACGCACACAGACATTCACCGGGGTTCAGTTCCACACACACTGACTCTCACTTGGGTACAGTTGCACACACACTGACTTTCACAGGGGTACAGTTCCACACACACTGACTTTCACCGGGGTACTGTTCCACAAACACTGCCTTCCACCGGGGTACAGATCCACAAACACTGACGTTCACCTGGGTACAGTTCCACACGCACAGACTATCACCGAAGTACAGGTACACACTCACTGACTTTCACCAGGGTTCAGTTACACACACACTGACTCTCACCAGGGTACAGTTCCACACACATTGACTCTCACCGGGGTACAGTTCAACAAACACTGACTCTCACTTGGGTATAGTTCCACACACAATGACTTTCACCAGGGTACATTTCCACACACACTGACTTTCACCGGGGTACTTTTCCAAACACATTGACTTTCACCGGGGTACAGTTCAACACACACTGACTTTCACCGGGGTGCAGTTAAACACACTCTGCCTTTCACCGGGGTACAGTTCCACATACGCTGACTTTCACCGGGGTACAGTTACACAAACACTCACTATCACCGGAGTACAGTTACACACACGCTGACTTTCACCGGGGTACAGCTCCAATCATACTGACTTTCACCGGGGTACAGTTCCACAAACACTGACTTTCACCGGGGTAAAGTTCCACACACATTGACTTTCACAGGGGTTCAGTTCAACACACACTGACTTTCACTGGGATACTTTCCACACACACAGACATTCACCGGGGTTCTGTTCCACACACAATGACTCTCACTTGGGTACAGTTCCACACACACTGAAATTCACCGGGGTACAGTTCCACACACACTGACGTTCACAGGGGTAATGTTCCACTCACACTGACATTCAACAGGGTACAGTTCCAGTCAAACTGACTCTCACTTGGGTACAGTTCCAAACACACTGCCTTTCACGGGGGTACAGTTCCACACGCACTGACTCTCACCGGGGTACAGTTCCACACACACTGACTCTCACTTTGGTATAGTTCCACACACAATGACTTTCACCAGGGTACATTTCCACACACACTGACTTTCACCGGGGTACTTTTCCACACACATTGACTTTCACCGGGGTACAGTTCCACACACACTGACTTTCGCCGGGGTACAGTTACACACAGTCTGACATTCTCCGGGGTACAGTTCCACATACAATGACTATCACCGGAGTACAGTTACACACACTCTTACTTTCACCGGGGTACAGTTCCACACACACTGACTCTCACTTGGGTATAGTTCCACACACACAGACATTCACCGGGGTACAGTTCCACACACACTGACTCTCACCAGGGTACAGTTCCACACACACTGACTTTCACCGGGTTACAGTTACACACAGTCTGACATTCACCGGGGTACAGTTCCACATACCCTGACTTTCACCGGGGTACAGTTACACAAACACTGACTATCACCGGAGTACAGTTACACACACACTTGCTTTCACCGGGGTACATCTCCAATCACACTGACTTTCACCGGGGTTCAGTTCAACACACACTGACACTCACTTGGGTAAAGTTCCACACACACTGACTTTCACCGGGGTACAGTTCCACAAACACTGACGTTCACAGGGGTACAGTTCCACAAACATTGACTTTCACAGGGGTACAGTTCCACACACACAGACTTTCACCGGGGTTCAGTTCCACACACACTGACTCTCACTTGGGTACAGTTCCACACACACTGACGTCCACCGGGATTCAGTTCCACAGGCACTGACTCTCACCGGGGTACAGGTACACACACACTGACTTTCACCAAGGTACAGTTACACACACACTGACTTTCACCGTGGTACAGTTCCACACACATTGACTCTCACCGGCGTACAGTTCCACACACACTGACTCTCACTTGGGTATAGTTCCACACACAATGACTTTCACCAGGGTACAGTTTCACACACACTGACTTTCACCGGGGTAATTTTCCACACACACTGACTTTCACCGGGATACAGTTCCACATACGCTGACTTTCACCGGGGTACAGTTACACACACACTGACTTTCACCGGAGTACAGTTACACACACACTTACTTTCACCGGGGTACAGCTCCACTCACACTGACTTTCACCGGGGTTCAGTTCCACAAACACTGACATTCACCGGGGTACAGTTCCACACACATTGACTTTCACAGGGGTTCAGTTCCACACACACTGACATTCACAGGGGTACAGTTCCGCACACATTGATTTTCACTGGCGTACAGTTCCACACACCCTGACTCTCACTTAGGTACAGTTCCACACGCACTGACTTTCACAGTGGTTCAGTTCAACACACACTGACTCTCCCTTGGGTACAGTTCCACACACAATGACTTTCACCAGGGTTCAGTTACACACACATTGACTTTCACCGGGGTACAGTTACACACACATTGACTTTCACCGGGGTACAGTTCCACAAACACTGACTTTCACAGGGGTACAGTTCCACACACAATTACTTTCACAGGGGTACAGTTAAACACAAACAGACATTCACCGGGGTTCAGTTCCACACACACTGACTCTCAAATGGGTACAGTTCCACACACACTGACTTTCACTGGGGTTCAGTTCCACACACACTGACTTTCACAGGGGTACAGTTACACGCACACAGACATTCACCGTGGTTCAGTTCCACACACACTGACTCTCACTTGGGTACAATTCCACACACACTGACTTTCACAGGGGTACAGTTCCACACACACTGACTTTCGCCAGGGTACAGTTCCACAAACACTGACTTTCCACGAGGTACAGTTCCACACACACTGACTCTCACTTGGCTATAGTTCCAAACACAATGAATTTCACCAGGGTACAGTTCCACACACATGACTTTCACCAGGGTACTTTTCCACACACATTGACTTTCACCGGGGTACAGTTCCACACACACTGAATTTCACCGGGGTACAGTTACACACACTCTGACTTTCACCAGGATACAGTTCCACATCGCTGACTTTACCGGGGTACAGTTACACACACACTGACTATCACCGGAGTACAGTTACACACACACTTACTTTCACCGGGGTAAAGCTCCACTCACACTGACTTTCACTGGGGTACAGTTACACAAACACTGACTTTCACCGGGGTACAGTTCCACACACATTGACTTTCACAGGGGTTCAGTTCCACACACACTGACTTTCACCGGGGATCAGTTCAACACACACTGACTCTCACTTGGGTACAGTTCCACACACACTGACTTTCACCGGGGTACAGTTCCACACACATTGACTTTCACATGGGTACAGTTCCACACACACTGACTTTCACCGGGGTACAGTTCCACACACACTGACATTCAACAGGGTACAGTTCCACCCACACTGACTTTCATCGGGTAGAGTTACACACACACTGAATTTCACCAGGGTACAGTTCAACACGCACTGACTCTCAGAGGGGTTCAGTTACACACACTGGCTTTCACAGGGGTACAGTTACACACACACGGACTGTTACCGGGTTACAGTTCCACTCACACTGACTTTCACAGGGGTAAAGTTCCACACACAATGACTTTCACCGGGGTACAATTCCACACAGACTGTCTTTCAACAGGGTACAGTTACACACACATTCACTTTCACGGGGGTTCAGTTCCACACACACTGACTTTCACCGGGGTACAGTTACACAAACACTGACTATCACCGGAGTACAGTTAAAAACACATTTACTTACACCGGGTACAGCTCCACTCACACCTACTTTCACCGGGGTACAGTTCCACAAACACTGACTTTCACCGGGGAACAGTTCCACACACATTGACTTTCACAGGGGTTCATTCCCACTCACACTGACTTTCACTGGGGTACAGTTCCACACACACAGACATTCACCGGGGTTCTGATCCACACACAATGACTCTCACTTGGGTACAGTTCCACACACACTGACTTTCACCGGGGTACAGTTCCACACACACTGACTTTCAACGGGTTACAGTTCCACTCAAACTGACTCTCACTTGGGTAAAGTTCCAAACACACTGACTTTCACCGGGGTACAGTTCCACACACACTGACTGTCACCGGGGTAGTGTTGCACATACACTGACTTTCAATGGGGGACCGTTACACACACTTTGACTTTCACCGGAGTACATTTCCACACACACTGACGTTCACAGGGGTACAGTTCCACAAACATTGACTTTCACAGGGGTTCAGTTCCACACACACTGACTTTCACCGGGGTACAGTTAAACACACACAGACATTCACCGGGGTTCAGTTCCACACACACTGACTCTCACTTGGGTACAGTTCCACACACACTGACTTTCACAGGGGTAGAGTTCCACAAACACTGACTTTCATCGGGGTACAGTTCCACAAACACTGACTTCCACCAGGGTACACTTCCACACACACTGACGTCCACCGGGATTCAGTTCCACACGCACTGACTCTCACCGGGGTACAGGTACACACAAACTGACTTTCACCAGGATACAGTTACACACACACTGACTCTCACCGGGCTACAGTTCCACACACATTGACTCTCACCGGGGTACAGTTCCACACACACTGACTCTCACTTGGGTATAGTTCCACACAAAATGACTTTCACCAGGATACAGTTCCACACACACTGACTTTCACCGGGGTAGTTTTCCACACACATTGAATTTCACCGGTGTACAGTTCAACACACACTGACTTTCACCGGGGTACAGTTACACACACTCTGACGTTCACCGCAGTACAGATCCACATACGCTGACTTTCACCGGGGTACAGTTACACACACACTGATTATCACCGGAGTACAGTTACACACAAACTTACTTTCACCGGGGTACAGCTCCACTCACACTGACTTTCACTGGGGTACAGTTCCACAAACACTGACTTCCACCGGGGAACACTTCCGCACACACTGACTTCCACCGGGATTCAGTTCCACACGCACTGACTCTCACCGGGGTACAGGTACACACACACTGACTTTCACCAGGGTACAGTTACACACAAAATGACTCTCACCGGGGTACAGTTCCACACACATTGACTCTCACCGGGGTACAGTTCCACAAACACTGACTCTCACTTGGGTATCGTTCCACACACAATGACTTTCACCAGGGTACAGTTACACACACACTGATTTTCAGCGGGGTACTTTTCCAAACACATTGACTTTCACCGGGGTACAGTTCCACAAACACTGACTTTCACCGGTGTACAGTTACACACACTCTGACTTTCACCGGGGAACAGCTCCACTCACACTGACTTTCACCGTGGTACAGTTCCACAAACACTGACTTTCACCGGGGTACAGTTCCACACAAACTGACTTTCACTGGTGTACAGTTCCAGACACACAGACATTCACCGGGGTTCTGTTCCACACACACTGACTCTCACTTGGGTACAGTTCCACACACACTGACTTTCACCGGGGTACAGTTCCACAAACACTGACTCTCACTTGGGTATAGTTCCACACACAATGACTTTCACCAGGGTACAGTTACACACACACTGACTTTCAGCGGGGTACTTTTCCAAACACATTGACTTTCACCGGGGTACAGTTCCACAAACCCTGACTTTCACCGGGGTACAGTTACACACACTCTGACTATCACCGGGGAACAGCTCCACTCACACTGACTTTCACCGTGGTACAGTTCCACAAACACTGACTTTCACCGGGGTACAGTTCCACACACATTGACTTTCAGAGGGGTACAATTCCACACACACTGACTTTCACTTGGGTACAGTTCCACACACACTGACTTTCACCGGGGTACAGTTCCACACACACTGACGTTCACAGGGGTACAGTTACACACACTCTGACTTTCACCGGGGTACAGTTCCACATACGCTGACTTTCACCGGGGTACAGTTAAACAAACACTGACTTTCACCGGGGTACAGTTCCACACAAACTGACTTTCACTGGTGTACAGTTCCAGACACACAGACATTCACCGGGGTTCTGTTCCACACACACTGACTCTCACTTGGGTACAGTTCCACACACACTGACTTTCACCGGGGTACAGTTCCACAAACACTGACTCTCACTTGGGTATAGTTCCACACACAATGACTTTCACCAGGGTACAGTTACACACACACTGACTTTCAGCGGGGTACTTTTCCAAACACATTGACTTTCACCGGGGTACAGTTCCACAAACCCTGACTTTCACCGGGGTACAGTTACACACACTCTGACTATCACCGGGGAACAGCTCCACTCACACTGACTTTCACCGTGGTACAGTTCCACAAACACTGACTTTCACCGGGGTACAGTTCCACACACATTGACTTTCAGAGGGGTACAATTCCACACACACTGACTTTCACTTGGGTACAGTTCCACACACACTGACTTTCACCGGGGTACAGTTCCACACACACTGACGTTCACAGGGGTACAGTTACACACACTCTGACTTTCACCGGGGTACAGTTCCACATACGCTGACTTTCACCGGGGTACAGTTAAACAAACACTGACTATCACCGGAGTACAGTTACACACACACTTACTTTCACCGGGGTACAGCTCCACTCACACTGACTTTCAACGGGGTACAGTTCCACTCAAACTGACTCCCACTTGGATACAGTTCCAAACACACTGACTTTCACTGGGGTTCAGTTCCACACACACTGACTTTCACCGGGGTACAGTTCCACACACACTGACTTTCACCGGGGTACAGTTAAACTTACACTGACTTTCACCATGGTACCGTTACACACACTGACTTTCACCGGGGTTCAGTTCAACACACACTGACACTCACTTGGGTAAAGTTCCACACACACTGACTATCACCGGGGTACAGTTCCACACACACTGACGTTCACAGGGGCACAGTTCCACAAACATTGACTTTCACAGGGGTTCAGTTCCACACACACTGACTTTCACTGGGGTACAGTTCCACTCACACTGACTTTCAACGGGGTACAGTTCCACTCAAACTGACTCCCACTTGGATACAGTTCCAAACACACTGACTTTCACCAGGGTTCAGTTCAACACACACTGACTTTCACTTGGGTAATGTTCCACACACACTGACGTTCACAGGGGTACAGTTCCACACACATTGATTTTCACCGGCGTACAGTTCCACACACACTGACTCTCACTTAGGTACAGTTCCACACACACTGACTTTCACAGGGGTTCAGTTCAACACACACTGACTCTCCCTTGGGTACAGTTCCATACACACTGACTTTCACCAGGGTTCAGTTCCACAGACATTGACTTTCACCGGTGTACAGCTCCACTCACACTGACTTTCACGGGGTACAGTTCCACAAACACTGACTTTCACGGGGTACAGTTCCACAAACACTGACTTACCAGGGGTACTGTTCCACACACACTGACTTTCACAGGGGGACAGTTAAACACAAACAGACATTCACCGGGGTTCAGTTCCACACACACTGACTCTCACTTGGGTACAGTTCCACACACACTGACTTTCACCGGGGTTCAGTTCAACACACACTGACTTTCACTTGGGTAATGTTCCACACACACTGACATTCACAGGGGTACTTTTCCACACACATTGACTTTCACCTGTGTACAGTGCAACACACACTGACTTTCACCGGGGTACAGTTACACAAACTCTGACGTTCACCGCAGTACAGATCCACATACGCCGACTTTCACCGGGGTACAGTTACACACACACTGATTATCACCGGAGTACAGTTACACACAAACTTACTTTCACTGGGGTACAGCTCCACTCACAATGACTTTCACTGGGGTACAGTTCCACAAACACTGACTTCCACCGGGGAACACTTCCACACACACTGACTTCCACCGGGATTCAGTTCCACACGCACTGACTCTCACCGGGGTACAGGTACACACACACTGACTTTCACCGGGGTACAGTTCCACAAACACTGACTCTCACTTGGGTATAGTTCCACACACAATGACTTTCACCGGGGTACAGTTACACACACTCTGACTATCACCGGGGAACAGCTCCACTCACACTGACTTTCACCGTGGTACAGTTCCACAAACACTGACTTTCACCGGGGTACAGTTCCACACACATTGACTTTCAGAGGGGTACAATTCCACACACACTGACATTCACTGGTGTACATTTCCACACACACAGACATTCACCGGGGTTCAGTTCCACACACACTGACTCTCACTTGGGTACAGTTCCACACACACTGACTTTCACCGGGGTACAGTTCCACACACACTGACGTTCACAGGGGTACAGTTACACACACTCTGACTTTCACCGGGGTACAGTTCCACATACGCTGACTTTCACCGGGGTACAGTTACACAAACACTGACTATCACCGGAGTACAGTTACACACACACTTACTTTCACCGGGGTACAGCTCCACTCACACTGACTTTCACCGGGGTACAGTTCCACAAACACTGACTTTCAACGGGGTACAGTTCCACTCAAACTGACTCCCACTTGGATACAGTTCCAAACACACTGACTTTCACCGGGGTACAGTTCCACACACACTGACTTTCACCGGGGTTCAGTTCCACACACACTGACTTTCACAGGGGTACAGTTACACGCACACAAACATTCACCGGGGTTCAGTTCCACACATACTGACTCTCACTTGGGTTCAGTTCCACACACACAGACTTTCACCGGGGTACAGTTCCACAAACATTGACTTCCACCGGGGTACAGTTCCACACACACTGACATTCATCGGGGTTCAGTTCCACAGGCACTGACTCTCACCGAAGTACAGGTACACACACATTGACTTTCACCAGGGTACAGTTACACACACACTGAGTCTCACTTGGGTATAGTTCCACACACAATGACTTTCACCAGGGTACAGTTCCACACCCACTGACTTTCACCGGGGTACTTTTCCACACACATTGACTTTCATCGGGGTACAGTTCCACACACACTGAATTTCACCGGGGTACAGTTACACACGCACTGACTCTCACCGGGGTACAGGTACACACACACTGACTTCCACCAGGGTACAGTTACACACAAAATGACTCTCACCGGGGTACAGTTCCACACACATTGACTCTCACCGGGGTACAGTTCCACAAAAACTGACTCTCACTTGGGTATCGTTCCACACACAATGACCTTCACCAGGGTACAGTTACACACACACTGATTTTCAGCGGGGTACTTTTCCAAACACATTGACTTTCACCGGGGTACAGTTCCACAAACACTGACTTTCACCGGTGTACAGTTACACACACTCTGACTTTCACCGGGGAACAGCTCCACTCACACTGACTTTCACCGTGGTACAGTTCCACAAACACTGACTTTCACCGGGGTACAGTTCCAGACACATTGACTTTCAGAGGGGTACAGTTCCACACAAACTGACTTTCACTGGTGTACAGTTCCAGACACACAGACATTCACCGGGGATCAGTTCCACAAACACTGACTCTCACTTGGGTATAGTTCCACACACAATGACTTTCACCAGGGTACAGTTACACACACACTGACTTTCAGCGGGGTACTTTTCCAAACACATTGACATTCACCGGGGTACATTTCCACAAACACTGACTTTCACCGGGGTACAGTTACACACACTCTGACTATCACCGGGGAACAGCTCCACTCACACTGAATTTCACCGTGGTACAGTTCCACAAGCACTGACTTTCACCGGGGTACAGTTCCACACACATTGACTTTCAGAGGGGTACAATTCCACACACACTGACTTTCACTGGTGTACATTTCCACACACACAGACATTCACCGGGGTTCAGTTCCACACACACTGACTCTCACTTGGGTACAGTTCCACACACACTGACTTTCACCGGGGTACAGTTCCACACACACTGACGTTCACAGGGGTACAGTTACACGCACTCTGACTTTCACCGGGGTACAGTTCCACATACGCTGACTTTCACCGGGGTACAGTTAAACAAACACTGACTATCACCGGAGTACAGTTACACACACACTTACTTTCACCGGGGTACAGCTCCACTCACACTGACTTTCAACGGGGTACAGTTCCACTCAAACTGACTCCCACTTGGATACAGTTCCAAACACACTGACTTTCACCGGGGTTCAGTTCCACACACACTGACTTTCACCGGGGTACAGTTCCACACACACTGACTTTCACCGGGGTACAGTTAAACTTACACTGACTTTCACCATGGTACCGTTACACACACACTGACTTTCACCGGGGTTCAGTTCAACACACACTGACACTCACTTGGGTAAAGTTCCACACACACTGACTATCACCGGGGTACAGTTCCACACACACTGACGTTCACAGGGGTACAGTTCCACAAACATTGACTTTCACAGGGGTCAGTTCCACACACACTGACTTTCACTGGGGTACAGTTCCACTCACACTGACTTTCAACGGGGTACAGTTCCACTCAAACTGACTCCCACTTGGATACAGTTCCAAACACACTGACTTTCACCGGGGTTCAGTTCAACACACACTGACTTTCACTTGGGTAATGTTCCACACACACTGACATTCACAGGGGTACAGTTCCACACACATTGATTTTCACCGGCATACAGTTCCACACACACTGACTCTCACTTAGGTACAGTTCCACACACACTGACTTTCACAGGGGTTCAGTTCAACACACACTGACTCTCCCTTGGGTACAGTTCCATACACACTGACTTTCACCAGGGTTCAGTTCCACAGACATTGACTTTCACCGGGGTACAGCTCCACTCACACTGACTTTCACGAGGTACAGTTCCACAAACACTGACTTTCACGGGGTACAGTTCCACAAACACTGACTTACCAGGGGTACTGTTCCACACACACTGACTTTCACAGGGGGACAGTTAAACACAAACAGACATTCACCGGGGTTCAGTTCCACACACACTGACTCTCACTTGGGTACAGTTCCACACACACTGACTTTCACCGGGGTTCAGTTCAACACACACTGACTTTCACTTGGGTAATGTTCCACACACACTGACATTCACAGGGGTACTTTTCCACACACATTGACTTTCACCTGTGTACAGTGCAACACACACTGACTTTCACCGGGGTACAGTTACACACACTCTGACGTTCACCGCAGTACAGATCCACATACGCTGACTTTCACCGGGGTACAGTTACACACACACTGATTATCACCGGAGTACAGTTACACACAAACTTACTTTCACCGGGGTACAGCTCCACTCACAATGACTTTCACTGGGGTACAGTTCCACAAACACTGACTTCCACCGGGGAACACTTCCACACACACTGACTTCCACCGGGATTCAGTTCCACACGCACTGACTCTCACCGGGGTACAGGTACACACACACTGACTTTCACCGGGGTACAGTTCCACAAACACTGACTCTCACTTGGGTATAGTTCCACACACAATGACTTTCACCGGGGTACAGTTACACACACTCTGACTATCACCGAGGAACAGCTCCACTCACACTGACTTTCACCGTGGTACAGTTACACAAACACTGACTTTCACCGGGGTACAGTTCCACACACATTGACTTTCAGAGGGGTACAATTCCACACACACTGACATTCACTGGTGTACATTTCCACACACACAGACATTCACCGGGGTTCAGTTCCACACACAATGACTCTCACTTGGGTACAGTTCCACACACACTGACTTTCACCGGGGTACAGTTCCACACACACTGACGTTCACAGGGGTACAGTTACACACACTCTGACTTTCACCGGGGTACAGTTCCACATACGCTGACTTTCACCGGGGTACAGTTACACACACACTGACTATCACCGGAGTACAGTTACACACACACTTACTTTCACCGGGGTACAGCTCCACTCACACTGACTTTCACCGGGGTACAGTTCCACACACACTGACTTTCAACGGGGTACAGTTCCACTCAAACTGACTCCCACTTGGATACAGTTCCAAACACACTGACTTTCACCGGGGTACAGTTCCACACACACTGACTTTCACCGGGGTTCAGTTCCACACACACTGACTTTCACAGGGGTACAGTTACAGGCACACAAACATTCACCGGGGTTCAGTTCCACACATACTGACTCTCACTTGGGTTCAGTTCCACACACACAGACTTTCACCGGGGTACAGTTCCACTAACATTGACTTCCACCGGGGTACAGTTCCACACACACTGACGTTCATCGGGGTTCAGTTCCACAGGCACTGACTCTCACCGAAGTACAGGTACACACACATTGACTTTCACCAGGGTACAGTTACACACACACTGAGTCTCACTTGGGTATAGTTCCACACACAATGACTTTCACCAGGGTACAGTTCCACACCCACTGACTTTCACCGGGGTACTTTTCCACACACATTGACTTTCATCGGGGTACAGTTCCACACACACTGAATTTCACCGGGGTACAGTTACACACACTCTGACTTTCACCAGGGTACAGTTCCACATACGCTGACTTTACCGGGGTACAGTTACACACACACTGACTATCACCGGAGTACAGTTACACACACACTTACTTTCACCGGGGTAAAGCTACACTCACACTGACTTTCACCAGTGTACAGTTCCACAAACACTGACTTTCACCGGGGTAAAGTTCCACACACATTGACTTTCACAGGGGTTCAGTTCCACACACACTGACTTTCACCCGGGATCAGTTCCACACACACTGACTATCACTTGGGTACAGTTCCACAAGTACTGACTTTCACTGGGGTACAGTTACAAACACACTGACTTTCACCGGGGTACAGTTCCACACACATTGATTTTCACCGGCGTACAGTTCCACACACACTGACTTTCACCGGGGTTCAGTTCAACACACACTGACTCTACCTTGGGTACAGTTCCACACACACTGACTTTCACCGGGGTTCAGTTCCACACACATTGACTTTCACCGGGGTACAGCTCCACTCACACTGACTTTCACCGGGGTACATTTCCACACACACTGACTTTCACAGGGGTACAGATAAACACACATAGACATTCACCGGGGTTCAGTTCCACACACACTGACTCTCACTTGGGTACAGTTCCACACACACTGACTTTCACTGCGGTTCAGTTCCACACACACTGACTTTCACAGGGGTACAGTTAAACGCATACAGACATTCACCGGGGTTCAGTTCCACACATACTGACTCTCTCTTGGGTACAGTTCCACACACACTGACTTTCACTGGGGTACAGTTCCACTCACACTGACTTTCACCGGTGTACAGTTGCACAAACCCTGACTTTCACCGGGGTACAGTTCCACACACATTGACTTTCACAGGGGTTCAGTTCCACACACACTGACTTTCACTCGGGATCAGTTCCACACACACTGACTCTCACTTGGGTACAGTTCCACAAACACTGACTTTCACCGGGGTACAGTTCCAAACACACTGACGTTCACAAGTGTACAGTTCCACACACACTGACTTTCAACGGGGTACATTTCCACACACACTGACTCTCACTTGGGTACATTTACAAACACACAGACTTTCACCGGGGTACAGTTCCACACACACTGACTTTCACCGGTGTACAGTTCCACACACACTGACTCTCAGGTGGGTACAGTTCCACACACACTGACTTTCACCGGGGTTCAGTTCAACACACACTGACTCTCACCTGGGTACAGTTCCACACACACTGACTTTCACCGGGGTACAGTTACACACACACTGACATTCAACGGGGTACAGTTCCACCCACACTGACTTTCATAGGGTAGAGTTACACACACACTGAATTTCACCAGGATACAGTTCAACACACACTGACTCTCACAGGGGTTCAGTTCCACACACACTGGCTTTCACAGGGGTACAGTTACACACACACGGACTGTCACCGGGTTACAGTTCCACTCACACTGACTTTCACAGGGGTACAGTTCCACACAGACTGTCTTTCAACAGGGTACAGTTACACACACATTCACTTTCACGGGGGTTCAGTTCCACATACACTGACTTTCACATGGGTACAGTTCCACACACAATGACTTTCACCGGGGTACAATTCCACACAGACTGTCTTTCAACAGGGTACAGTTACACACACATTCACTTTCACCGGGGTTCAGTTCCACACACACTGACTTTCACCGGGGTACAGTTACACAAACACTGACTATCACCGGAGTACAGTTACACACACACTTACTTTCACCGGGGTACAGCTCCACTCACACTGACTTTCACCGGGGTACAGTTCCACATACACTTACTTTCACCGGGGTACAGTTCCACACACACTGACGTTCACAGGGGTACAGTTCCACTCACACTGACTTTCAACGGGGTACAGTTCCACTCAACCTGACTCTCACCGGGGTACAGTTCCACACACACTGACGTTCACAGGGGTACAGTTCCACAAACATTGACTTTCACAGGGGTTCAGTTCCACACACACTGACTTTCACAGGGGTACAGTTAAACGCACACAGACATTCACCGGGGTTCAGTTCCACACACACTGACTCTCACTTGGGTACAGTTCCACACACACTGACTTTCACAGGGGTTCAGTTCCAAACACACTGACTTTCACCGGGGTAATGTTCCACAAACACTGACTTCCACTGGGGTACACTTTCACACACACTGACTTCCACCGGGATTCAGTTCCACACGCACTGACTCTCACCGGGGTACAGGTACACACACACTGACTTTCACCGGGGTACAGTTCCACAAACACTGACTCTCAGTTGGGTATATTTCCACACACAATGACTTTCACCGGGGTACAGTTACACACACTCTGACTATCACCGGGGAACAGCTCCACTCACACTGACTTTCACCGTGGTACAGTTCCACAAACACTGACTTTCACCGGGGTACAGTTCCACACACATTGACTTTCAGAGGGGTACAATTCCACACACACTGACATTCACTGGTGTACATTTCCACACACACAGACATTCACCGGGGTTCAGTTCCACACACAATGACTCTCACTTGGGTACAGTTCCACACACACTGACTTTCACCGGGGTACAGTTCCACACACACTGACGTTCACAGGGGTACAGTTACACACACTCTGACTTTCACCGGGGTACAGTTCCACATACGCTGACTTTCACCGGGGTACAGTTACACAAACACTGACTATCACCGGAGTACAGTTACACACACACTTACTTTCACCGGGGTACAGCTCCACTCACACTGACTTTCACCGGGGTACAGTTCCACACACACTGACTTTCAACGGGGTACAGTTCCACTCAAACTGACTCCCACTTGGATACAGTTCCAAACACACTGACTTTCACCGGGGTACAGTTCCACACACACTGACTTTCACCGGGGTTCAGTTCCACACACACTGACTTTCACAGGGGTACAGTTACAGGCACACAAACATTCACCGGGGTTCAGTTCCATACATACTGACTCTCACTTGGGTTCAGTTCCACACACACAGACTTTCACCGGGGTACAGTTCCACAAACATTGACTTCCACCGGGGTACAGTTCCACACACACTGACGTTCATCGGGGTTCAGTTCCACAGGCACTGACTCTCACCGAAGTACAGGTACACACACATTGACTTTCACCAGGGTACAGTTACACACACACTGAGTCTCACTTGGGTATAGTTCCACACACAATGACTTTCACCAGGGTACAGTTCCACACCCACTGACTTTCACCGGGGTACTTTTCCACACACATTGACTTTCATCGGGGTACAGTTCCACACACACTGAATTTCACCGGGGTACAGTTACACACACTCTGACTTTCACCAGGGTACAGTTCCACATACGCTGACTTTACCGGGGTACAGTTACACACACAATGACTATCACCGGAGTACAGTTACACACACACTTACTTTCACCGGGGTAAAGCTACACTCACACTGACTTTCACCAGTGTACAGTTCCACAAACACTGACTTTCACCGGGGTAAAGTTCCACACACATTGACTTTCACAGGGGTTCAGTTCCACACACACTGACTTTCACCCGGGATCAGTTCCACACACACTGACTCTCACTTGGGTACAGTTCCACAAGTACTGACTTTCACTGGGGTACAGTTACAAACACACTGACTTTCACCGGGGTACAGTTCCACACACATTGATTTTCACCGGCGTACAGTTCCACACACACTGACTTTCACCGGGGTTCAGTTCAACACACACTGACTCTACCTTGGGTACAGTTCCACACACACTGACTTTCACCGGGGTTCAGTTCCACACACATTGACTTTCACCGGGGTACAGCTCCACTCACACTGACTTTCACCGGGGTACATTTCCACACACACTGACTTTCACAGGGGTACAGTTAAACACACATAGACATTCACCGGGGTTCAGTTCCACACACACTGACTCTCACTTGGGTACAGTTCCACACACACTGACTTTCACTGCGGTTCAGTTCCACACACACTGACTTTCACAGGGGTACAGTTAAACGCATACAGACATTCACCGGGGTTCAGTTCCACACATACTGACTCTCACTTGGGTACAGTTCCACACACACTGACTTTCACTGGGGTACAGTTCCACTCACACTGACTTTCACCGGTGTACAGTTGCACAAACCCTGACTTTCACCGGGGTACAGTTCCACACACATTGACTTTCACAGGGGTTCAGTTCCACACACACTGACTTTCACTCGGGATCAGTTCCACACACACTGACTCTCACTTGGGTACAGTTCCACAAACACTGACTTTCACCGGGGTACAGTTCCAAACACACTGACGTTCACAAGTGTACAGTTCCACACACACTGACTTTCAACGGGGTACATTTCCACACACACTGACTCTCACTTGGGTACATTTACAAACACACAGACTTTCACCGGGGTACAGTTCCACACACACTGACTTTCACCGGTGTACAGTTCCACACACACTGACTCTCAGGTGGGTACAGTTCCACACACACTGACTTTCACCGGGGTTCAGTTCAACACACACTGACTCTCACCTGGGTACAGTTCCACACACACTGACTTTCACCGGGGTACAGTTACACACACACTGACATTCAACGGGGTACAGTTCCACCCACACTGACTTTCATCGGGTAGAGTTACACACACACTGAATTTCACCAGGATACAGTTCAACACACACTGACTCTCACAGGGGTTCAGTTCCACACACACTGGCTTTCACAGGGGTACAGTTACACACACACGGACTGTCACCGGGTTACAGTTCCACTCACACTGACTTTCACAGGGGTACAGTTCCACACAGACTGTCTTTCAACAGGGTACAGTTACACACACATTCACTTTCACGGGGGTTCAGTTCCACATACACTGACTTTCACAGGGGTACAGTTCCACACACAATGACTTTCACCGGGGTACAATTCCACACAGACTGTCTTTCAACAGGGTACAGTTACACACACATTCACTTTCACCGGGGTTCAGTTCCACACACACTGACTTTCACCGGGGTACAGTTACACAAACACTGACTATCACCGGAGTACAGTTACACACACACTTACTTTCACCGGGGTACAGCTCCACTCACACTGACTTTCACCGGGGTACAGTTCCACACACACTTACTTTCACCGGGGTACAGTTCCACACACACTGACGTTCACAGGGGTACAGTTCCACTCACACTGACTTTCAACGGGGTACAGTTCCACTCAACCTGACTCTCACCGGGGTACAGTTCCACACACACTGACGTTCACAGGGGTACAGTTCCACAAACATTGACTTTCACAGGGGTTCAGTTCCACACACACTGACTTTCACAGGGGTACAGTTAAACGCACACAGACATTCACCGGGGTTCAGTTCCACACACACTGACTCTCACTTGGGTACAGTTCCACACACACTGACTTTCACAGGGGTTCAGTTCCAAACACACTGACTTTCACCGGGGTAATGTTCCACAAACACTGACTTCCACCGGGGTACACTTTCACACACACTGATGTCCACCGGGATTCAGTTCCACACGCACTGACTCTCACTTGGGTTGAGTTCCACGCACAAGGACTTTCACCAGGATACAATTCCACACACACTGACTTTCACCGGGGTACTTTTCCACACACATTGACTTTAACCGGGGTACACTTACACACACTCTGACTTTCACCACAGTACAGTTCCACATACGCTGACTTTCACCGGGGTACATTTACACACACACTGACTATCACCGGAGTACAGTTACACTCAAACTTACTTTTACCGGGGTACAGTTCCACAAACACTGACTTCCACCGGGGTACACTTCCACAAACACTGACGTCCACCGGGATTCAGTTCCACAAGCGCTGACTCTCACCGGGGTACAGGTACACACACTCTGACTTTCACCAGGGTACAGTTACACAAACACTGACTCTCACCGGGGTACAGTTCCACACACATTGAGTCTCACCGGGGTACAGTTCCACACACACTGACTTTCACTGGGGTACAGTTCCACACACACTGACTTTCACCGGGGTACTGTTCCACAAACACTGACTTCCACCGGGGTACAGTTCCACACACACTGACGTCCACCGGGGTTCAGTTCCACACGCACTGACTCTCACCGGAGTACAGGTACACAAACATTGACTCTCACTTGGGAAAAGTTCCACACACAATGACTTTCACCAGGGTACAGTTCCACACACACTGACTTTCACCGGGGTACTTTTCCACACACATTGACTTTCACCGGGGTACAGTTCCACACACACTGAATTTCACCGGGGTACAGTTACACACACTCTGACTTTCACCAGGGTACAGTTCCACATACGCTGACTTTACCGGGGTACAGTTACACACACACTGACTATCACCGGAGTACAGTTACACACACACTTACTTTCACCGGGGTAAAGCTCCACTCACACTGACTTTCACCGGTGTACAGTTGCACAAACCCTGACTTTCACCGGGGTACAGTTCCACACACATTGACTTTCACAGGGGTTCAGTTCCACACACACTGACTTTCACTCGGGATCAGTTCCACACACACTGACTCTCACTTGGGTACAGTTCCACAAACACTGACTTTCACCGGGGTACAGTTCCAAACACACTGACGTTCACAAGTGTACAGTTCCACACACACTGACTTTCAACGGGGTACATTTCCACACACACTGACTCTCACTTGGGTACAGTTACAAATACACAGACTTTCCCCGGGGTACAGTTCCACACACACTGACTCTCAGGTGGGTACAGTTCCACACACACTGACTTTCACCGGGGTTCAGTTCAACACACACTGACTCTCACCTGGGTACAGTTCCACACACACTGACTTTCACCGGGGTACAGTTACACACACACTGACATTCAACGGGGTACAGTTCCACCCACACTGACTTTCATCGGGTAGAGTTACACACACACTGAATTTCACCAGGGTACAGTTCAACACACACTGACTCTCACAGGGGTTCAGTTCCACACACACTGGCTTTCACAGGGGTACAGTTACACACACACGGACTGTCACCGGGTTACAGTTCCACTCACACTGACTTTCACAGGGGTACAGTTCCACACAGACTGTCTTTCAACAGGGTACAGTTACACACACATTCACTTTCACGGGGGTTCAGTTCCACATACACTGACTTTCACAGGGGTACAGTTCCACACACAATGACTTTCACCGGGGTACAATTCCACAGAGACTGTCTTTCAACAGGGTACAGTTACACACATATTCACTTTCACGGGGGTTCAGTTCCACACACACTGACTTTCACCGGGGTACAGTTACACAAACACTGACTATCACCGGAGTACAGTTACACACACACTTACTTTCACCGGGGTACAGCTCCACTCACACTGACTTTCACCGGGGTACAGTTCCACACACACTTACTTTCACCGGGGTACAGTTCCACACACACTGACGTTCACAGGGGTACAGTTCCACTCACACTGACTTTCAACGGGGTACAGTTCCACTCAACCTGACTCTCACTTGGATACAGTTCCAAACACACTGACTTTCACCGGGGTTCAGTTCAACACACACTGACTCTCACTTGGGTACAGTTACACACACACTGACTTTCACCGGGGTACAGTTCCACACACACTGACTTTCACCAGGGTAGTGTTACACACACACTGACTTTCACAGGGGTACCGTTACACACACACTGACTTTCACCGGGGTACAGTTCCACACACACTGACGTTCACAGGGGTACAGTTCCACAAACATTGACTTTCACAGGGGTTCAGTTCCACACACACTGACTTTCACAGGGGTACAGTTAAACGCACACAGACATTCACCGGGGTTCAGTTCCTCACACACTGACTCTCACTTGGGTACAGTTCCACACACACTGACTTTCACAGGGGTTCAGTTCCACACACACTGACTTTCACCGGGGTACAGTTCCACAAACACTGACTTCCACCGGGGTACACTTTCACACACACTGATGTCCACCGGGATTCATTTCCACACGCACTGACTCTCACTTGGGTTGAGTTCCACGCACAAGGACTTTCACCAGGATACAATTCCACACACACTGACTTTCACCGGGGTACTTTTCCACACACATTGACTTTAACCGCGGTACACTTACACACACTCTGACTTTCACCGCAGTACAGTTCCACATACGCTGACTTTCACCGGGTTACATTTACACACACACTGACTATCACCGGAGTACAGTTACACTCAAACTTACTTTTACCGGGGTACAGTTCCACAAACACTGACTTCCACCGGGGTACACTTCCACAAACACTGACGTCCACCGGGATTCAGTTCCACACGCGCTGACTCTCACCGGGGTACAGGTACACACACTCTGACTTTCACCAGGGTACAGTTACACAAACACTGACTCTCACCGGGGTACTTTTCCACACACATTGAGTCTCACCGGGGTACAGTTCCGCACACACTGACTCTCACTTGGGAATAGTTCCACACACAATGACTTTCACCAGGGTACAGTTCCACACACACTGACTTTCACCGGGATGCTTTTCCACACACATTGACTTTCACCGGGTACAGTTCCACACACACTGACTTTCACCGGAGTACAGTTACACACACTCTGACTTTCACCGGGGAACAGTTCCACATACGCTGACTTTCATCGGGGTACAGTTACACACACACTGACTATCACCGGAGTACAGTTACACACACACTTACTTTCACAGGGGTACAACTCCACTCACACTGACTTTCACCGGGGTACATTTCCACAAACACTGACTTTCACCGGGGTACAGTTCCACACACATTGACTTTCACAGGGGTACAGTTCCACACACACTGACTTTCACTGGGGTACAGTTACACACACACAGACATTCACCGGGGTTCTGTTCCACACACACTGACTCTCACTTGGGTACAGTTCCACACACACTGACTTTCACCGGGGTACATTTCCACACACACTGACGTTTACAGGGGTACAGTTACACAGACTCTGACTTTCACCGGGGTACAGTTCCACATACGCTGACTTTCACCGGGGAACAGTTAAACAAACACTGACTATCACCGGAGTACAGTTACACACACAATTACTTTCACCGGGGTACAACTCCACACACACTGACTTTCACCGGGGTACAGTTCCACTCAAACTGACTCTCACTTGGGTACAGTTCCAAACACATTGACTTTCACAGGGTTACAGTTACACACACACTGACATTCACCGGGGTTCAGTTCAACACACACTGACTCTCACTTGGGTAAAGTACCACACACACTGACTTTCACCAGGGTACAGTTCCACACACACTGACGTTCACAGGGGTACAGTTCCACAAACATTGACTTTCACAGGGGTACCGTTACACACACACTGACTTTCACCGTGGTGCAGTTCAACACACACTGACTTTCACAGGGCTTCAGTTCCACACACACTGACTTTCACCGGGGTACAGTTAAACGCACACAGACATTTACCGGTGTTCAGTTCCACACACACTGACTCTCACTTGGGTACAGTTCCACACACACTGACTTTCACCGGGGTAGAGTTCCACAAACACTGACTTCCACCGGGGTACACTTCCACACACACTGACGTCCACCGGGATTCAGTTCCACACGCACTGACTCTCACCGGGGTACAGGTACACACACACTGTCTTTCACCAGGGTACAGTGACACAAACACTGACTCTCACCGGGTTACAGTTCCACACACACTGACTCTCACTTGGGTATAGTTCCACACACAAGGACTATCACCAGGATACAGTTCCACACACACTGACTTTCACCGGGGTACTTTTCCACACACATTGACTTTCACTGGGGCTCAGTTCCACTCACACTGACTTTCACCGGGGTACAGTTACACACACTCTGACTTTCACCGCAATAGAGCTCCACATACGCTGACTTTCACCGGGCTACAGTTACACACACACTGACTATCACCGGAGTACAGTTACACACAAACTTACTTTCACCGGGGTACAGTTCCACAAACACTGACTTCCACAGGGGTAAACTTCCACACACACTGACGTCAACCGGGATTCAGTTCCACACGCACTGACTCTCACCGGGGTACAGGTACACACACACTGACTTTCACCAGGGTACAGTGACACAAACACTGACTCTCACCGGGGTACAGTTCCACACACATTGAGGCTCACCGGGGTACAGTTCCACACACACTGACTCTCACTTGTATATAGTTCCACACACAATGACTTTCACCAGGGTACAGTTCCACACACACTGACTTTCACCGGGATGCTTTTCCACACACATTGACTTTGACCGGGGAACAGTTCCACACGCACTGACTTTCACCGGGGTACAGTTACACACACTCTGACTTTCACCGGGGAACAGTTCCACATATGCTGACTTTCACCGGGGTACAGTTACACACACACTGACTATCACCGGAGTACAGTTACACACACACTTACTTTCACCGGGGTACAGCTCCACTCACACTGACTTTCACCGGGGTCCAGTTACACACACACTGACTTTCACCGGGGTACAGTTCCACACACATTGACTTTCACAGGGGTACAGTTCCACACACACTGACTTTCACTGGGGTACAGTTACACACACACAGACATTCACCGGGGTTCTGTTCCACACACACTGACTCTCACTTGGGTACAGTTCCACACACACTGACTTTCACCGGGGTACATTTCCACACACACTGACGTTTACAGGGGTACAGTTACACAGACTCTGACTTTCACCGGGGTACAGTTCCACATACGCTGACTTTCACCGGGGAACAGTTAAACAAACACTGACTATCACCGGAGTACAGTTACACACACAATTACTTTCACCGGGGTACAACTCCACACACACTGACTTTCACCGGGGTACAGTTCCACTCAAACTGACTCTCACTTGGGTACAGTTCCAAACACATTGACTTTCACAGGGTTACAGTTACACACACACTGACATTCACCGGGGTTCAGTTCCACACACACTGACTCTCACCGGGGTACAGTTCCACACACACTGACTCTCACTTGGGTATAGTTCCACACACAAGGACTATCACCAGGATACAGTTCCACACACACTGACTTTCACCGGGGTACTTTTCCACACACATTGACTTTCACTGGGGTTCAGTTCCACACACACTGACTTTCACCGGGGTACAGTTACACACACACTGACTATCACCGGAGTACAGTTACACACACACTTACTTTCACAGGGGTACAACTCCACTCACACTGACTTTCACCGGGGTACATTTCCACAAACACTGACTTTCACCGGGGTACAGTTCCACACACATTGACTTTCACAGGGGTACAGTTCCACACACACTGACTTTCACTGGGGTACAGTTACACACACACAGACATTCACCGGGGTTCTGTTCCACACACACTGACTCTCACTTGGGTACAGTTCCACACACACTGACTTTCACCGGGGTACAGTTCCACACACACTGACGTTTACAGGGGTACAGTTACACAGACTCTGACTTTCACCGGGGTACAGTTCCACATACGCTGACTTTCACCGGGGAACAGTTAAACAAACACTGACTATCACCGGAGTACAGTTACACACACAATTACTTTCACCGGGGTACAACTCCACACACACTGACTTTCACCGGGGTACAGTTCCACTCAAACTGACTCTCACTTGGGTACAGTTCCAAACACATTGACTTTCACAGGGTTACAGTTACACACACACTGACATTCACCGGGGTTCAGTTCAACACACACTGACTCTCACTTGGGTAAAGTACCACACACACTGACTTTCACCAGGGTACAGTTCCACACACACTGACGTTCACAGGGGTACAGTTCCACAAACATTGACTTTCACAGGGGTACCGTTACACACACACTGACTTTCACCGTGGTGCAGTTCAACACACACTGACTTTCACAGGGCTTCAGTTCCACACACACTGACTTTCACCGGGGTACAGTTAAACGCACACAGACATTTACCGGTGTTCAGTTCCACACACACTGACTCTCACTTGGGTACAGTTCCACACACACTGACTTTCACCGGGGTAGAGTTCCACAAACACTGACTTCCACCGGGGTACACTTCCACACACACTGACGTCCACCGGGATTCAGTTCCACACGCACTGACTCTCACCGGGGTACAGGTACACACACACTGTCTTTCACCAGGGTACAGTGACACAAACACTGACTCTCACCGGGTTACATTTCCACACACACTGACTCTCACTTGGGTATAGTTCCACACACAAGGACTATCACCAGGATACAGTTCCACACACACTGACTTTCACCGGGATGCTTTTCCACACACATTGACTTTGACCGGGGAACAGTTCCACACGCACTGACTATCACCGGAGTACAGTTACACACACACTTACTTTCACCGGGGAACAGCTCCACTCACACTGACTTTCACCGGGGTACAGTTACACACACACTGACTATCACCGGAGTACAGTTACACACACACTTACTTTCACCGGGGTACAGCTCCACTCACACTGACTTTCACCGGGGTACAGTTACACACACACTGACTATCACCGGAGTACAGTTACACACACACTTACTTTCACCGGGGTACAGCTCCACTCACACTGACTTTCACCGGGGTACAGTTCCACTCAAACTGACTCTCACATGTATCAGTTCCAAACACATTGACTTTCTCAGGGGTACAGTTACACACACACTGACATTCACCTGGGTTCAGTTCAACACACACTGACTCTCACTTGGGTAAAGTACCACGCACACTGACTTTCACCAGGGTACAGTTCCACACACATTGACGTTCAAAGGGGTACAGTTCCACAAACATTGACTTTCACAGGGGTACCGTTACACACACACTGACTTTCACAGTGGTACAGTTCAACACACACTGACGTTCACAGGGGTACAGTTCCACAAACATTGACTTTCACATGGGTTCAGTTCCACACACACTGACTTTCACCGGGGTACAGTTAAACGCACACAGACATTTACCGGTGTTCAGTTCCACACACACTGACTCTCACTTGGGTACAGTTCCACACACACTGAATTTCACAGGGGTAGAGTTCCACACACACTGACTTCCACCGGGTTACACTTCCACACACACTGACGTCCACCGGGATTCAGTTCCACACGCACTGACTCTCTCCGGGGTACAGGTACACACACACTGACTTTCACCAGGGTACAGTTACACACACACTGACTCTCACCGGGGTACAGTTCCACACACACTGACTCTCACCGGGGTACAGTTCCACACACACTGACTCTCACTTGGGTATAGTTCCACACACAAGGACTATCACCAGGATACAGTTCCACACACACTGACTTTCACCGGGGTACTTTTCCACACACATTGACTTTCACTGGGGTTCAGTTCCACACACACTGACTTTCACCGGGGTACAGTTACACACACACTGACTATCACCGGAGTACAGTTACACACACACTTACTTTCACAGGGGTACAACTCCACTCACACTGACTTTCACCGGGGTACATTTCCACAAACACTGACTTTCACCGGGGTACAGTTCCACACACATTGACTTTCACAGGGGTTCAGTTCCACACACACTGACTTTCACTGGGGTACAGTTACACACACACAGACATTCACCGGGGTTCTGTTCCACACACACTGACTCTCACTTGGGTACAGTTCCACACACACTGACTTTCACCGGGGTACAGTTCCACACACACTGACGTTTACAGGGGTACAGTTACACAGACTCTGACTTTCACCGGGGTACAGTTCCACATACGCTGACTTTCACCGGGGAACAGTTAAACAAACACTGACTATCACCGGAGTACAGTTACACACACAATTACTTTCACCGGGGTACAACTCCACACACACTGACTTTCACCGGGGTACAGTTCCACTCAAACTGACTCTCACTTGGGTACAGTTTCAAACACATTGACTTTCACAGGGTTACAGTTACACACACACTGACATTCACCGGGGTTCAGTTCAACACACACTGACTCTCACTTGGGTAAAGTACCACACACACTGACTTTCACCAGGGTACAGTTCCACACACACTGACGTTCACAGGGGTACAGTTCCACAAACATTGACTTTCACAGGGGTACCGTTACACACACACTGACTTTCACCGTGGTGCAGTTCAACACACACTGACTTTCACAGGGCTTCAGTTCCACACACACTGACTTTCACCGGGGTACAGTTCCACACACATTGACTTTCACAGGGGTTCAGTTCCACACACACTGACTTTCACCGGGGGTACAGTTAAACGCACACAGACATTTACCGGTGTTCAGTTCCACACACACTGACTCTCACTTGGGTACAGTTCCACACACACTGACTTTCACCGGGGTAGAGTTCCACAAACACTGACTTCCACAGGGGTACACTTCCACACACACTGACGTCCACCGGGATTCAGTTCCACACGCACTGACTCTCACCGGGGTACAGTTACACACACTCTGACTTTCACCGCAATAGAGCTCCACATACGCTGACTTTCACCGGGCTACAGTTACACACACAATGACTATCACCGGAGTACAGTTACACACAAACTTACTTTCACCGGGGTACAGTTCCACAAACACTGACTTCCACAGGGGTAAACTTCCACACACACTGACGTCAACCGGGATTCAGTTCCACACGCACTGACTCTCACCGGGGTACAGGTACACACACACTGACTTTCACCAGGGTACAGTGACACAAACACTGACTCTCACCGGGGTACAGTTCCACACACATTGAGGCTCACCGGGGTACAGTTCCACACACACTGACTCTCACTTGTATATAGTTCCACACACAATGACTTTCACCAGGGTACAGTTCCACACACACTGACTTTCACCGGGATGCTTTTCCACACACATTGACTTTGACCGGGGAACAGTTCCACACGCACTGACTTTCACCGGGGTACAGTTACACACACTCTGACTTTCACCGGGGAACAGTTCCACATACGCTGACTTTCACCGGGGTACAGTTACACACACACTGACTATCACCGGAGTACAGTTACACACACACTTACTTTCACCGGGGTACAGCTCCACTCACACTGACTTTCACCGGGGTCCAGTTACACACACACTGACTTTCACCGGGGTACAGTTCCACACACATTGACTTTCACAGGGGTACAGTTCCACACACACTGACTTTCACTGGGGTACAGTTACACACACACAGACATTCACCGGGGTTCTGTTCCACACACACTGACTCTCACTTGGGTACAGTTCCACACACACTGACTTTCACCGGGGTACATTTCCACACACACTGACGTTTACAGGGGTACAGTTACACAGACTCTGACTTTCACCGGGGTACAGTTCCACATACGCTGACTTTCACCGGGGAACAGTTAAACAAACACTGACTATCACCGGAGTACAGTTACACACACAATTACTTTCACCGGGGTACAACTCCACACACACTGACTTTCACCGGGGTACAGTTCCACTCAAACTGACTCTCACTTGGGTACAGTTCCAAACACATTGACTTTCACAGGGTTACAGTTACACACACACTGACATTCACCGGGGTTCAGTTCAACACACACTGACTCTCACTTGGGTAAAGTACCACACACACTGACTTTCACCAGGGTACAGTTCCACACACACTGACGTTCACAGGGGTACAGTTCCACAAACATTGACTTTCACAGGGGTACCGTTACACACACACTGACTTTCACCGTGGTACAGTTCTACACACACTGACTTTCACAGGGCTTCAGTTCCACACACACTGACTTTCACCGGGGTACAGTTAAACGCACACAGACATTTACCGGTGTTCAGTTCCACACACACTGACTCTCACTTGGGTACAGTTCCACACACACTGACTTTCACCGGGGTAGAGTTCCACAAACACTGACTTCCACCGGGGTACACTTCCACACACACTGACGTCCACCGGGATTCAGTTCCACACGCACTGACTCTCACCGGGGTACAGGTACACACACACTGACTTTCACCAGGGTACAGTGACACAAACACTAACTCTCACCGGGGTACAGTTCAACACACACTGACTCTCACCGGGGTACAGTTCCACACACACTGACTCTCACTTGGGTATAGTTCCACACACAAGGACTATCACCAGGATACAGTTCCACACACACTGACTTTCACCGGGGTACTTTTCCACACACATTGACTTTCACTGGGGTTCAGTTCCACTCACACTGACTTTCACCGGGGTACAGTTACACACACTCTGACTTTCACCGCAATAGAGCTCCACATACGCTGACTTTCACCGGGCTACAGTTACACACACACTGACTATCACCGGAGTACAGTTACACACAAACTTACTTTCACCGGGGTACAGTTCCACAAACACTGACTTCCACAGGGGTAAACTTCCACACACACTGACGTCAACCGGGATTCAGTTCCACACGCACTGACTCTCACCGGGGTACAGGTACACACACACTGACTTTCACCAGGGTACAGTGACACAAACACTGACTCTCACCGGGGTACAGTTCCACACACATTGAGGCTCACCGGGGTACAGTTCCACACACACTGACTCTCACTTGTATATAGTTCCACACACAATGACTTTCACCAGGGTACAGTTCCACACACACTGACTTTCACCGGGATGCTTTTCCACACACATTGACTTTGACCGGGGAACAGTTCCACACGCACTGACTATCACCGGAGTACAGTTACACACACACTTACTTTCACCGGGGAACAGCTCCACTCACACTGACTTTCACCGGGGTACAGTTACACACACACTGACTATCACCGGAGTACAGTTACACACACACTTACTTTCACCGGGGTACAGCTCCACTCACACTGACTTTCACCGGGGTACAGTTACACACACACTGACTATCACCGGAGTACAGTTACACACACACTTACTTTCACCGGGGTACAGCTCCACTCACACTGACTTTCACCGGGGTCCAGTTACACACACACTGACTTTCACCGGGGTACAGTTCCACACACATTGACTTTCACAGGGGTACAGTTCCACACACACTGACTTTCACCGGGCTACAGTTACACACACACTGACTATCACCGGAGTACAGTTACACACAAACTTACTTTCACCGGGGTACAGTTCCACAAACACTGACTTCCACAGGGGTAAACTTCCACACACACTGACGTCAACCGGGATTCAGTTCCACACGCACTGACTCTCACCGGGGTACAGGTACACACACACTGACTTTCACCAGGGTACAGTGACACAAACACTGACTCTCACCGGGGTACAGTTCCACACACATTGAGGCTCACCGGGGTACAGTTCCACACACACTGACTCTCACTTGTATATAGTTCCACACACAATGACTTTCACCAGGGTACAGTTCCACACACACTGACTTTCACCGGGATGCTTTTCCACACACATTGACTTTGACCGGGGAACAGTTCCACACGCACTGACTTTCACCGGGGTACAGTTACACACACTCTGACTTTCACCGGGGAACAGTTCCACATACGCTGACTTTCACCGGGGTACAGTTACACACACACTGACTATCACCGGAGTACAGTTACACACACACTTACTTTCACCGGGGTACAGCTCCACTCACACTGACTTTCACCGGGGTCCAGTTACACACACACTGACTTTCACCGGGGTACAGTTCCACACACATTGACTTTCACAGGGGTACAGTTCCACACACACTGACTTTCACTGGGGTACAGTTACACACACACAGACATTCACCGGGGTTCTGTTCCACACACACTGACTCTCACTTGGGTACAGTTCCACACACACTGACTTTCACCGGGGTACATTTCCACACACACTGACGTTTACAGGGGTACAGTTACACAGACTCTGACTTTCACCGGGGTACAGTTCCACATACGCTGACTTTCACCGGGGAACAGTTAAACAAACACTGACTATCACCGGAGTACAGTTACACACACAATTACTTTCACCGGGGTACAACTCCACACACACTGACTTTCACCGGGGTACAGTTCCACTCAAACTGACTCTCACTTGGGTACAGTTCCAAACACATTGACTTTCACAGGGTTACAGTTACACACACACTGACATTCACCGGGGTTCAGTTCAACACACACTGACTCTCACTTGGGTAAAGTACCACACACACTGACTTTCACCAGGGTACAGTTCCACACACACTGACGTTCACAGGGTTACAGTTCCACAAACATTGACTTTCACAGGGGTACCGTTACACACACACTGACTTTCACCGTGGTACAGTTCAACACACACTGACTTTCACAGGGCTTCAGTTCCACACACACTGACTTTCACCGGGGTACAGTTAAACGCACACAGACATTTACCGGTGTTCAGTTCCACACACACTGACTCTCACTTGGGTACAGTTCCACACACACTGACTTTCACCGGGGTAGAGTTCCACAAACACTGACTTCCACCGGGGTACACTTCCACACACACTGACGTCCACCGGGATTCAGTTCCACACGCACTGACTCTCACCGGGGTACAGGTACACACACACTGACTTTCACCAGGGTACAGTGACACAAACACTAACTCTCACCGGGGTACAGTTCAACACACACTGACTCTCACCGGGGTACAGTTCCACACACACTGACTCTCACTTGGGTATAGTTCCACACACAAGGACTATCACCAGGATACAGTTCCACACACACTGACTTTCACCGGGGTACTTTTCCACACACATTGACTTTCACTGGGGTTCAGTTCCACTCACACTGACTTTCACCGGGGTACAGTTACACACACTCTGACTTTCACCGCAATAGAGCTCCACATACGCTGACTTTCACCGGGCTACAGTTACACACACACTGACTATCACCGGAGTACAGTTACACACAAACTTACTTTCACCGGGGTACAGTTCCACAAACACTGACTTCCACAGGGGTAAACTTCCACACACACTGACGTCAACCGGGATTCAGTTCCACACGCACTGACTCTCACCGGGGTACAGGTACACACACACTGACTTTCACCAGGGTACAGTGACACAAACACTGACTCTCACCGGGGTACAGTTCCACACACATTGAGGCTCACCGGGGTACAGTTCCACACACACTGACTCTCACTTGTATATAGTTCCACACACAATGACTTTCACCAGGGTACAGTTCCACACACACTGACTTTCACCGGGATGCTTTTCCACACACATTGACTTTGACCGGGGAACAGTTCCACACGCACTGACTATCACCGGAGTACAGTTACACACACACTTACTTTCACCGGGGAACAGCTCCACTCACACTGACTTTCACCGGGGTACAGTTACACACACACTGACTATCACCGGAGTACAGTTACACACACACTTACTTTCACCGGGGTACAGCTCCACTCACACTGACTTTCACCGGGGTACAGTTACACACACACTGACTATCACCGGAGTACAGTTACACACACACTTACTTTCACCGGGGTACAGCTCCACTCACACTGACTTTCACCGGGGTACAGTTCCACTCAAACTGACTCTCACATGTATCAGTTCCAAACACATTGACTTTCTCAGGGGTACAGTTACACACACACTGACATTCACCTGGGTTCAGTTCAACACACACTGACTCTCACTTGGGTAAAGTACCACGCACACTGACTTTCACCAGGGTACAGTTCCACACACATTGACGTTCAAAGGGGTACAGTTCCACAAACATTGACTTTCACAGGGGTACCGTTACACACACACTGACTTTCACAGTGGTACAGTTCAACACACACTGACGTTCACAGGGGTACAGTTCCACAAACATTGACTTTCACATGGGTTCAGTTCCACACACACTGACTTTCACCGGGGTACAGTTAAACGCACACAGACATTTACCGGTGTTCAGTTCCACACACACTGACTCTCACTTGGGTACAGTTCCACACACACTGAATTTCACAGGGGTAGAGTTCCACACACACTGACTTCCACCGGGTTACACTTCCACACACACTGACGTCCACCGGGATTCAGTTCCACACGCACTGACTCTCTCCGGGGTACAGGTACACACACACTGACTTTCACCAGGGTACAGTTACACACACACTGACTCTCACCGGGGTACAGTTCCACACACACTGACTCTCACCGGGGTACAGTTCCACACACACTGACTCTCACTTGGGTATAGTTCCACACACAAGGACTATCACCAGGATACAGTTCCACACACACTGACTTTCACCGGGGTACTTTTCCACACACATTGACTTTCACTGGGGTTCAGTTCCACACACACTGACTTTCACCGGGGTACAGTTACACACACACTGACTATCACCGGAGTACAGTTACACACACACTTACTTTCACAGGGGTACAAATCCACTCACACTGACTTTCACCGGGGTACATTTCCACAAACACTGACTTTCACCGGGGTACAGTTCCACACACATTGACTTTCACAGGGGTTCAGTTCCACACACACTGACTTTCACTGGGGTACAGTTACACACACACAGACATTCACCGGGGTTCTGTTCCACACACACTGACTCTCACTTGGGTACAGTTCCACACACACTGACTTTCACCGGGGTACAGTTCCACACACACTGACGTTTACAGGGGTACAGTTACACAGACTCTGACTTTCACCGGGGTACAGTTCCACATACGCTGACTTTCACCGGGGAACAGTTAAACAAACACTGACTATCACCGGAGTACAGTTACACACACAATTACTTTCACCGGGGTACAACTCCACACACACTGACTTTCACCGGGGTACAGTTCCACTCAAACTGACTCTCACTTGGGTACAGTTTCAAACACATTGACTTTCACAGGGTTACAGTTACACACACACTGACATTCACCGGGGTTCAGTTCAACACACACTGACTCTCACTTGGGTAAAGTACCACACACACTGACTTTCACCAGGGTACAGTTCCACACACACTGACGTTCACAGGGGTACAGTTCCACAAACATTGACTTTCACAGGGGTACCGTTACACACACACTGACTTTCACCGTGGTGCAGTTCAACACACACTGACTTTCACAGGGCTTCAGTTCCACACACACTGACTTTCACCGGGGTACAGTTCCACACACATTGACTTTCACAGGGGTTCAGTTCCACACACACTGACTTTCACCGGGGTACAGTTAAACGCACACAGACATTTACCGGTGTTCAGTTCCACACACACTGACTCTCACTTGGGTACAGTTCCACACACACTGACTTTCACCGGGGTAGAGTTCCACAAACACTGACTTCCACAGGGGTACACTTCCACACACACTGACGTCCACCGGGATTCAGTTCCACACGCACTGACTCTCACCGGGGTACAGTTACACACACTCTGACTTTCACCGCAATAGAGCTCCACATACGCTGACTTTCACCGGGCTACAGTTACACACACACTGACTATCACCGGAGTACAGTTACACACAAACTTACTTTCACCGGGGTACAGTTCCACAAACACTGACTTCCACAGGGGTAAACTTCCACACACACTGACGTCAACCGGGATTCAGTTCCACACGCACTGACTCTCACCGGGGTACAGGTACACACACACTGACTTTCACCAGGGTACAGTGACACAAACACTGACTCTCACCGGGGTACAGTTCCACACACATTGAGGCTCACCGGGGTACAGTTCCACACACACTGACTCTCACTTGTATATAGTTCCACACACAATGACTTTCACCAGGGTACAGTTCCACACACACTGACTTTCACCGGGATGCTTTTCCACACACATTGACTTTGACCGGGGAACAGTTCCACACGCACTGACTTTCACCGGGGTACAGTTACACACACTCTGACTTTCACCGGGGAACAGTTCCACATACGCTGACTTTCACCGGGGTACAGTTACACACACACTGACTATCACCGGAGTACAGTTACACACACACTTACTTTCACCGGGGTACAGCTCCACTCACACTGACTTTCACCGGGGTACAGTTACACACACACTGACTATCACCGGAGTACAGTTACACACACACTTACTTTCACCGGGGTACAGCTCCACTCACACTGACTTTCACCGGGGTACAGTTCCACTCAAACTGACTCTCACTTGGGTACAGTTCCAAACACATTGACTTTCACAGGGGGACAGTTACACACACACTGACATTCACCTGGGTTCAGTTCAACACACACTGACTCTCACTTGGGTAAAGTACCACGCACACTGACTTTCACCAGGGTACAGTTCCACACACATTGACGTTCAAAGGGGTACACTTCCACAAACACTGACTTTCACAGGGGTACCGTTACACACACACTGACTTTCACCGTGGTACAGTTCAACACACACTGACTTTCACAGGGGTTCAGTTCCACACACACTGACTTTCACCGGGGTACAGTTAAACGCACACAGACATTTACCGGTGTTCAGTTCCACACACACTGACTCTCACTTGGGTACAGTTCCACACACACTGAATTTCACAGGGGTAGAGTTCCACACACACTGACTTTCACCGGGGTACAGTTCCACAAACACTGACTTCCACCGGGGTACACTTCCACACACACTGACGTCCACCGGGATTCAGTTCCACACGCACTGACTCTCTCCGGGGTACAGGTACACACACACTGACTTTCACCAGGGTACAGTTACACACACACTGACTCTCACCGGGGTACAGCTCCACACACACTGACTCTCACCGGGGTACAGTTCCACACACACTGACTCTCACTTGGGTATAGTTCCACACACAAGGACTATCACCAGGATACAGTTCCACACACACTGACTTTCACCGGGGTACAGTTACACACACATTGACTTTCACTGGGGTTCAGTTCCACACACACTGACTTTCACCGGGGTACAGTGACACAAACATTGACTTTCACCGGGGTACAGTTCCACACACACTGACTCTCACTTGTGTATAGTTCCACACACAATGACTTTCACCAGGGTACAGTTCCACACACACTGACTTTCACCGGGATGCTTTTCCACACACATTGACTTTGACCGGGGAACAGTTCCAAACACACTGACTTTCACCGGGGTACAGTTACACACACTCTGACTTTCACCGGGGAACAGTTCCACATACGCTGACTTCACCGGGGTACAGTTACACACACTCTGACTATCACCGGAGTACAGTTACACACACACTTACTTTCACCGGGGTACAGCTCCACTCACACTGACTTTCACCGGGGTACAGTTCCACAAACACTGACTTTCACCGGGGGACAGTTCCACACACATTGACTTTCACAGGGGTTCATTTCCACACACACTGACTTTCACTGGGGTACAGTTCCACACACACTGACATTCACCGGGGTTCTGTTCCACACACAATGACTCTCACTTGGGTACAGTTCCATACACACTGACTTTCACCGGGATACAGTTCCACACACACTGACGTTCGCAGAGGTACAGTTACACACACTCTGACTTTCACCGGGGTACAGTTCCACATACGCTGACTTTCACCTGGGTACAGTTACACAAACACTGACTATCACCGGAGTACAGCTACACACACACTTACTTTCACCGGGGAACAACTCCACTCACACTGACTTTCACCAGGGTACAGTTCCACAAACACTGACTTTCACAGGGGTACAGATCCACACACATTGACTTTCACAGGGGTTCAGATCCACACACACAGACATTCACCGGGGTTCTGTTCCACACACAATGACTCTCACTTGGGTACAGTTCCACACACACTGACTTTCACCGGGGTCCAGTTCCACACACACTGACTTTCACCGGGATGCATTTCCACACACATTGACTTTGACCGGGGAACAGTTCCACACACACTGACTTTCACCGGGGTACAGTTACACACACTCTGACTTTCACCGGGGAACAGTTCCACATACGCTGACTTTCACCGGGGTACAGTTAAACACACACTGACTATCACCGGAGTACAGTTACACACACACTTACTTTCACCGGGGTACAGCTCCACTCACACTGACTTTCACCGGGGTACAGTTACACACACACTGACTATCACCGGAGTACAGTTACACACACACTTACTTTCACCGGGGTACAGCTCCACTCACACTGACTTTCACCGGGGTACAGTTCCACTCAAACTGACTCTCACTTGGGTACAGTTCCAAACACATTGACTTTCACAGGGGTACAGTTACACACACACTGACATTCACCTGGGTTCAGTTCAACACACACTGACTCTCACTTGGGTAAAGTACCACGCACACTGACTTTCACCAGGGTACAGTTCCACACACACTGACGTTCACAGGGGTACAGTTCCACAAACATTGACTTTCACAGGGGTACCGTTACACACACACTGACTTTCACCGTGGTACAGTTCAACACACACTGACGTTCACAGGGGTACAGTTCCACAAACATTGACTTTCACATGGGTTCAGTTCCACACACACTGACTTTCACCGGGGTACAGTTAAACGCACACAGACATTTACCGGTGTTCAGTTCCACACACACTGACTCTCACTTGGGTACAGTTCCACACACACTGAATTTCACAGGGGTAGAGTTCCACACACACTGACTTTCACCGGGGTACAGTTCCACAAACACTGACTTCCACCGGGGTACACTTCCACACACACTGACGTCCACCGGGATTCAGTTCCACACGCACTGACTCTCTCCGGGGTACAGGTACACACACACTGACTTTCACCAGGGTACAGTTACACACACACTGACTCTCACCGGGGTACAGCTCCACACACACTGACTCTCACCGGGGTACAGTTCCACACACACTGACTCTCACTTGGGTATAGTTCCACACACAAGGACTATCACCAGGATACAGTTCCACACACACTGACTTTCATCGGGGTACAGTTACACACACATTGACTTTCACTGGGGTTCAGTTCCACACACACTGACTTTCACCAGGGTACAGTGACACAAACACTGACTCTCACCGGGGTACAGTTCCACACACATTGAGGCTCACCGGGGTACAGTTCCACACACACTGACTCTCACTTGTGTATAGTTCCACACACAATGACTTTCACCAGGGTACAGTTCCACACACACTGACTTTCACCGGGATGCTTTTCCACACACATTGACTTTGACCGGGGAACAGTTCCAAACACACTGACTTTCACCGGGGTACAGTTACACACACTCTGACTTTCACCGGGGAACAGTTCCACATACGCTGACTTTCACCGGGGTACAGTTACACACACTCTGACTATCACCGGAGTACAGTTACACACACACTTACTTTCACCGGGGTACAGCTCCACTCACACTGACTTTCACCGGGGTACAGTTCCACAAACACTGACTTTCACCGGGGGACAGTTCCACACACATTGACTTTCACAGGCGTTCAGTTCCACACACACTGACTTTCACTGGGGTACAGTTCCACACACGCAGACATTCACCGGGGTTCTGTTCCACACACAATGACTCTCACTTGGGTACAGTTCCATACACACTGACTTTCACCGGGATACAGTTCCACACACACTGACGTTCACAGAGGTACAGTTACACACACTCTGACTTTCACCGGGGTACAGTTCCACATACGCTGACTTTCACCTGGGTACAGTTACACAAACACTGACTATCACCGGAGTACAGTTACACACACACTTACTTTCACCGGGGAACAACTCCACTCACACTGACTTTCACCAGGGTACAGTTCCACAAACACTGACTTTCACAGGGGTACAGATCCACACACATTGACTTTCACAGGGGTTCAGATCCACACACACAGACATTCACCGGGGTTCTGTTCCACACACAATGACTCTCACTTGGGTACAGTTCCACACACACTGACTTTCACCGGGGTACAGTTCCACAAACACTGACATTCACATGGGTAAAGTTCCGCTCACACTGACTTTCACCTGGGTTCAGTTCCACACACACTGACTTTCACCGGGGTACAGTTACACATACACTGACTTCCATCGTGGTACCGTTACACACACACTGACTTTCACCGGGGTACAGTTCCACACACACTGACGTTCAGAGGGGTACAGTTCCACAAAATTGACTTTCACAGGTGTTCAGTTCCACACACACTGACTTTCGCATGGGTAATGTTAAACGCACACAGACATTCACCGGGGTTCAGTTCCACACACACTGACTCTCACTTGGGTACAGTTCCAAACACACTGACTTTCTCCGGGGTACAGTTCCACAAACACTGACTTCCACAGGGGTACAATTCCACAGACACTGACGTCCACCGGGATTCAGTTCCACACGCACTGACTCTCACCGGGGTACAGGTACACACACACTGACTTTCACCAGGGTACAGTTACACACACACTGACTCTCACCGGGGTACAGTTCCACACACATTGACTCTCACCGGGGTACAGTTCCACACACACTGACTCTCACTTGGGTATAGTTCCACACACAATGACTTTCACCAGGGTAATTTTCCACACACACTGACTTTCACCGGGGTAATTTTCCACACACATTGACTCTCACCGGGGTACAGTTCCACGCACATTGACTCTCACCGGGGTACAGTTCCACACACACTGACTCTCACTTGGGTATAGTTCCACACACAATGACTTTCACCAGGGTAATTTTCCACACACACTGACTTTCACCGGGGTGATTTTCCACACACATTGACTTTCACCGGGGTACAGTTCCACAAACACTGACTTTCACAGGGGTACAGTTCCACACACACTGACTTTCACCGGGGTACACTTACACACAATCTGTCTTTCACCGGGGTACATTTCCACATACGCTGACTTTCACCTGGGTACAGTTACACAAACACTGACTATCACCGGAGTACATTTACAGACACACTTACTTTCACCAGGGTACAGCTCCACTCACACTGACTTTCACCGGGGTACAGTTCCACACACATTGACTTTCACAGGGGTACCGTTACTCACACACTGTCCTTCACCGGGGTACAGTTCCACACACACTGACGTTCACAGGGGTACAGTTCCACAAACATTGACTTTCACAGGGGTTCAGTTCCACACACACTGACTTTCACAGGGGTACAGTTAAATGCACACAGACATTCGCCGGGGTTCAGTTCCACACACACTGACTCTCACTTGGGTACAGTTCCACACACACTGACTTTCACAGGGGTACAGTTCCACACACACTGACTTTCACAGGGGTACAGTTCCACAAACACTGACTTCCACCGGGGTACAATTCCACAAACACTGACGTCCACCGGAATTCAGTTCCACACGCACTGACTCTCACCGGGGTACAGATACACACACACTGACTTTCACCAGGGTACAGTTACACACACACTGACTCTCACCGGGGTACAGTTCTACAAACATTGACTCTCACCGGGGTACAGTCCACACACACTGACTTTCTCCGGGGTACAGTTACACACACTCTGACTTTCATCGGGGTATAGTTCCACATACGCTGACTTTCACCGGGGTACAGTTACACACGCACTGACTATCACCGGAGTACAGTTACACACACACTTACTTTCACCGGGGTACAGCTCCACTCACACTGACTTTCACCGGGGTACAGTTCCAAAAACACTGACTTTCACCGGGGGACAGTTCCACACACATTGACTTTCACAGGGGTTCAGTTCCACACGCACTGACATTCACTGGGGTACAGTTCCACACACACAGACATTCACCGGGGTTCTGTTCCACAAACACTGACTCTCACTTGGGTACAGTTCCACACACACTGACGTTCACAGGGGTACAGTTCCACACACAGTGTCTTTCAACGGGTTACAGTTCCACACAAACTGACTCTCACTTGGGTACAGTTCCACACACACTGACTTTCACCGAGGTACAGTTACACACACACTGACTTTCTCCGGGGTACAGTTACAAAAACAATGACTTTCACCGGGGTACACTTACACACACACTGACTTTCACCGGGGTGCAGTTCCACACACACTGACTTTCACCGGGGTACACTTACACACACACTGACTTTCACCGGGGTACACTTACACACACACTGACTTTCACCGGGGTACAGTTCCGGACACATTGACTTTCACTGGGGTACATTTACACACACATTGACTTTCATCAGGGTACGGTTACACACACACTGAATTTCACCAGGGTTCAGTTCCACATACACTGACTTTCATCGGAGTACATTTACACACACACTGACTTTCACCGTGGTACATTTCCACGCACACTAACTTTCACCGGGGTACAGTTACACACACACTGACTTTCACCGGGGTACAGTGACACACACACTGCCTTTCACCGGGGTGCAGTTCCACACACACTGACTTTCACCGGGGTACAGTTCCGCACACATTGACTTTCACTGGGGTACATTTACACACACATTGACTTTCATCAGGTTACGGTTACACACACACTGACTTTCACCAGGGTACATTTCCACACACACTGACATTCATCGGGGTACATTTACACACACACTGACTTTCACCGGGGTACAGTGACACACACACTGCCTTTCACCGGGGTAAAGTTCCACACACACTGACTTTCACCGGGGTACAGTTCCACACACACTGACTTTCACCGGGGTTCAGTTCCACACACACTGACTTTCACCGGGGTACAGTTCCACACACACTGACTTTCACCGGGGTACAGTTCCACACACACTGACTTTCACCGAGCTACAATTCCACACACACTGACTTTCACCGGGGTAGAGTTACACACACGCTGATTTTCGTCGGGGAACAGTTCCACACACACTGACTCTCGCCTGTGTACAGTTACACACACGCTGACTTTCACCGGGGTACAGTTCCACAAACACTGACTTCCACCGGGGTACACTTCCACACACACTGACGTCCACCGGGATTCAGTTCCACACGCACTGACTCTCTCCGGGGTACAGGTACACACACACTGACTCTCACCGGGGTACAGTTCCACACACACTGACTCTCACCGGGGTACAGTTCCACACACACTGACTCTCACTTGGGTATAGTTCCACACACAAGGACTATCACCAGGATACAGTTCCACACACACTGACTTTCACCGGGGTACTTTTCCACACACATTGACTTTCACTGGGGTTCAGTTCCACTCACACTGACTTTCACCGGGGTACAGTTACACACACTCTGACTTTCACCGCAATACAGTTCCACATACGCTGACTTTCACCGGGCTACAGTTACACACACACTGACTATCACCGGAGTACCGTTACACACAAACTTACTTTCACCGGGGTACAGTTCCACAAACACTGACTTCCACAGGGGTAAACTTCCACACACACTGACGTCAACCGGGATTCAGTTCCACACGCACTGACTCTCACCGGGGTACAGGTACACACACACTGACATTCACCAGGGTACAGTGACACAAACACTGACTCTCACCGGGGTACAGTTCCACACACATTGAGTCTCACCGGGGTACAGTTCCACACACACTGACTCTCACTTGTGTATAGTTCCACACACAATGACTTTCACCAGGGTACAGTTCCACACACACTGACTTTCACCGGGATGCTTTTCCACACACATTGACTTTGACCGGGGAACAGTTCCAAACACACTGACTTTCACCGGGGTACAGTTACACACACTCTGACTTTCACCGGGGAACAGTTCCACATACGCTGACTTTCACCGGGGTACAGTTACACACACACTGACTATCACCGGAGTACAGTTACACACACTCTGACTTTCACCGGGGTATAGTTCCACATACGCTGACTTTCACCGGGGTACAGTTACACACGCACTGACTATCACCGGAGTACAGTTACACACACACTTACTTTCACCGGGGTACAGCTCCACTCACACTGACTTTCACCGGGGTACAGTTCCAAAAACACTGACTTTCACCGGGGTACAGTTCCACACACATTGACTTTCACAGGGGTTCAGTTCCACACGCACTGACATTCACTGGGGTACAGTTCCACACACACAGACATTCACCGGGGTTCTGTTCCACAAACACTGACTCTCACTTGGGTACAGTTCCACACACACTGACGTTCACAGGGGTACAGTTCCACACACAGTGTCTTTCAACGGGTTACAGTTCCACACAAACTGACTCTCACTTGGGTACAGTTCCAAACACATTGACATTCACTGGGGTACAGTTCCACACACACTGACTTTCACCGAGGTACAGTTACACACACACTGACTTTCTCCGGGGTACAGTTACAAAAACAATGACTTTCACCGGGGTACACTTACACACACACTGACTTTCACCGGGGTGCAGTTCCACACACACTGACTTTCACCGGGGTACAGTTCCGCACACATTGACTTTCACTGGGGTACATTTACACACACATTGACTTTCATCAGGTTACGGTTACACACACACTGACTTTCACCAGGGTACATTTCCACACACACTGACATTCATCGGGGTACATTTACACACACACTGACTTTCACCGGGGTACAGTGACACACACACTGCCTTTCACCGGGGTAAAGTTCCACACACACTGACTTTCACCGGGGTACAGTTCCACACACACTGACTTTCACCGGGGTTCAGTTCCACACACACTGACTTTCACCGGGGTACAGTTCCACACACACTGACTTTCACCGGGGTACAGTTCCACACACACTGACTTTCACCGAGCTACAATTCCACACACACTGACTTTCACCGGGGTAGAGTTACACACACGCTGATTTTCGTCGGGGAACAGTTCCACACACACTGACTCTCGCCTGTGTACAGTTACACACACGCTGACTTTCACCGGGGTACAGTTCCACAAACACTGACTTCCACCGGGGTACACTTCCACACACACTGACGTCCACCGGGATTCAGTTCCACACGCACTGACTCTCTCCGGGGTACAGGTACACACACACTGACTCTCACCGGGGTACAGTTCCACACACACTGACTCTCACCGGGGTACAGTTCCACACACACTGACTCTCACTTGGGTATAGTTCCACACACAAGGACTATCACCAGGATACAGTTCCACACACACTGACTTTCACCGGGGTACTTTTCCACACACATTGACTTTCACTGGGGTTCAGTTCCACTCACACTGACTTTCACCGGGGTACAGTTACACACACTCTGACTTTCACCGCAATACAGTTCCACATACGCTGACTTTCACCGGGCTACAGTTACACACACACTGACTATCACCGGAGTACAGTTACACACAAACTTACTTTCACCGGGGTACAGTTCCACAAACACTGACTTCCACAGGGGTAAACTTCCACACACACTGACGTCAACCGGGATTCAGTTCCACACGCACTGACTCTCACCGGGGTACAGGTACACACACACTGACATTCACCAGGGTACAGTGACACAAACACTGACTCTCACCGGGGTACAGTTCCACACACATTGAGTCTCACCGGGGTACAGTTCCACACACACTGACTCTCACTTGTGTATAGTTCCACACACAATGACTTTCACCAGGGTACAGTTCCACACACACTGACTTTCACCGGGATGCTTTTCCACACACATTGACTTTGACCGGGGAACAGTTCCAAACACACTGACTTTCACCGGGGTACAGTTACACACACTCTGACTTTCACCGGGGAACAGTTCCACATACGCTGACTTTCACCGGGGTACAGTTACACACACACTGACTATCACCGGAGTACAGTTACACACACACTTACTTTCACCGGGGTACAGCTCCACTCACACTGACTTTCACCGGGGTACAGTTCCACAAACACTGACTTTCACCGGGGGACAGTTCCACACACATTGACTTTCACCGGGGTACAGTTCCACAAACACTGACTTTCACCGGGGGACAGTTCCACACACATTGACTTTCACCGGGGTACAGTTCCACACACACAGACATTCACCGGGGTTCTGTTCCACACACAATGACTCTCACTTGGGTACAGTTCCATACACACTGACTTTCACCGGGATACAGTTCCACACACACTGACGTTCACAGAGGTACAGTTACACACACTCTGACTTTCACCGGGGTACAGTTCCACATACGCTGACTTTCACCTGGGTACAGTTACACAAACACTGACTATCACCGGAGTACAGTTACACACACACTTACTTTCACCGGGGTACAGCTCCACTCACACTGACTTTCACCGGGGTACAGTTCCAAAAACACTGACTTTCACCGGGGTACAGTTCCACACACATTGACTTTCACAGGAGTTCAGTTCCACACGCACTGACATTCACTGGGGTACAGTTCCACACACACTGACTTTCACCGAGGTACAGTTACACACACACTGACTTTCTCCGGGGTACAGTTACAAAAACAATGACTTTCACCGGGGTACACTTACACACACACTGACTTTCACCGGGGTACACTTACACACACACTGACTTTCACCGGGGTACAGTTCCGGACACATTGACTTTCACTGGGGTACATTTACACACACATTGACTTTCATCAGGGTACGGTTACACACACACTGAATTTCACCAGGGTTCAGTTCCACATACACTGACTTTCATCGGAGTACATTTACACACACACTGACTTTCACCGTGGTACATTTCCACGCACACTAACTTTCACCGGGGTACAGTTACACACACACTGACTTTCACCGGGGTACAGTGACACACACACTGCCTTTCACCGGGGTGCAGTTCCACACACACTGACTTTCACCGGGGTACAGTTCCGCACACATTGACTTTCACTGGGGTACATTTACACACACATTGACTTTCATCAGGTTACGGTTACACACACACTGACTTTCACCAGGGTACATTTCCACACACACTGACATTCATCGGGGTACATTTACACACACACTGACTTTCACCGGGGTACAGTGACACACACACTGCCTTTCACCGGGGTAAAGTTCCACACACACTGACTTTCACCGGGGTACAGTTCCACACACACTGACTTTCACCGGGGTTCAGTTCCACACACACTGACTTTCACCGGGGTACAGTTCCACACACACTGACTTTCACCGGGGTACAGTTCCACACACACTGACTTTCACCGAGCTACAATTCCACACACACTGACTTTCACCGGGGTAGAGTTACACACACGCTGATTTTCGTCGGGGAACAGTTCCACACACACTGACTCTCGCCTGTGTACAGTTACACACACGCTGACATTCACATGGGTAAAGTTCCGCTCACACTGACTTTCACCTGGGTACAGTTACACATACACTGACTTCCATCGTGGTACCGTTACACACACACTGACTTTCACCGGGGTACAGTTCCACACACACTGACGTTCAGAGGGGTACAGTTCCACAAAATTGACTTTCACAGGGGTTCAGTTCCACACACACTGACTTTCGCAGGGGTATTGTTAAACGCACACAGACATTCACCGGGGTTCAGTTCCACACACACTGACTCTCACTTGGGTACAGTTCCAAACACACTGACTTTCTCCGGGGTACAGTTCCACAAACACTGACTTCCACAGGGGTACAATTCCACAGACACTGACGTCCACCGGGATTCAGTTCCACACGCACTGACTCTCACCGGGGTACAGGTACACACACACTGACTTTCACCAGGGTACAGTTACACACACACTGACTCTCACCGGGGTACAGTTCCACACACATTGACTCTCACCGGGGTACAGTTCCACACACACTGACTCTCACTTGGGTATAGTTCCACACACAATGACTTTCACCAGGGTAATTTTCCACACACACTGACTTTCACCGGGGTAATTTTCCACACACATTGACTCTCACCGGGGTACAGTTCCACACACATTGACTCTCACCGGGGTACAGTTCCACACACACTAGCTCTCACTTGGGTATAGTTCCACACACAATGACTTTCACCAGGGTAATTTTCCACTCACACTGACTTTCACCGGGGTAATTTTCCACACACATTGACTTTCACCGGGGTACAGTTCCACAAACACTGACTTTCACAGGGGTACAGTTCCACACACACTGACTTTCACCGGGGTACACTTACACACAATCTGTCTTTCACCGGGGTACATTTCCACATACGCTGACTTTCACCTGGGTACAGTTACACAAACACTGACTATCACCGGAGTACATTTACACACACACTTACTTTCACCAGGGTACAGCTCCACTCACACTGACTTTCACCGGGGTACAGTTCCACAAACACTTACTTTCACCGGCGTACAGTTCCACACACATTGACTTTCACAGGGGTACCGTTACTCACACACTGTCCTTCACCGGGGTACAGTTCCACACACACTGACGTTCACAGGGGTACAGTTCCACAAACATTGACTTTCACAGGGGTTCAGTTCCACACACACTGACTTTCACAGGGGTACAGTTAAACGCACACAGACATTCGCCGGGGTTCAGTTCCACACACACTGACTCTCACTTGGGTACAGTTCCACACACACTGACTTTCACAGGGGTACAGTTCCACACACACTGACTTTCACCGGGGTACAGTTCCACAAACACTGACTTCCACCGGGGTACAATTCCACAAACACTGACGTCCACCGGAATTCAGTTCCACACGCACTGACTCTCACCGGGGTACAGATACACACACACTGACTTTCACCAGGGTACAGTTACACACACACTGACTCTCACCGGGGTACAGTTCTACAAACATTGACTCTCACCGGGGTACAGTCCACACACACTGACTTTCTCCGGGGTACAGTTACACACACTCTGACTTTCACCGGGGTATAGTTCCACATACGCTGACTTTCACCGGGGTACAGTTACACAAGCACTGACTATCACCGGAGTACAGTTACACACACACTTACTTTCACCGGGGTACAGCTCCACTCACACTGACTTTCACCGGGGTACAGTTCCAAAAACACTGACTTTCACCGGGGTACAGTTCCACACACATTGACTTTCACAGGGGTTCAGTTCCACACGCACTGACATTCACTGGGGTACAGTTCCACACACACAGACATTCACCGGGGTTCTGTTCCACAAACACTGACTCTCACTTGGGTACAGTTCCACACACACTGACGTTCACAGGGGTACAGTTCCACACACAGTGTCTTTCAACGGGTTACAGTTCCACACAAACTGACTCTCACTTGGGTACAGTTCCAAACACACTGACATTCACTGGGGTACAGTTCCACACACACTGACTTTCACCGAGGTACAGTTACACACACACTGACTTTCACCGGGGTACAGTTCCGGACACATTGACTTTCACTGGGGTACATTTACACACACATTGACTTTCATCAGGGTACGGTTACACACACACTGAATTTCACCAGGGTTCAGTTCCACACACACTGACTTTCATCGGAGTACATTTACACACACACTGACTTTCACCGTGGTACATTTCCACGCACACTAACTTTCACCGGGGTACAGTTACACACACACTGACTTTCACCGGGGTGCAGTTCCACACACACTGACTTTCACCGGGGTACAGTTCCGCACACATTGACTTTCACTGGGGTACATTTACACACACATTGACTTTCATCAGGTTACGGTTACACACACACTGACTTTCACCAGGGTACATTTCCACACACACTGACATTCATCGGGGTACATTTACACACACACTGACTTTCACCGGGGTACAGTGTCACACACACTGCCTTTCACCGGGGTAAAGTTCCACACACACTGACTTTCACCGGGGTACAGTTCCACACACACTGACTTTCACCGGGGTTCAGTTCCACACACACTGACTTTCACCGGGGTACAGTTCCACACACACTGACTTTCACAGGGGTACAGTTCCACACACACTGACTTTCACCGAGCTACAATTCCACACACACTGACTTTCACCGGGGTAGAGTTACACACACGCTGATTTTCGTCGGGGAACAGTTCCACACACACTGACTCTCGCCTGTGTACAGTTACACACACGCTGACATTCACATGGGTAAAGTTCCGCTCACACTGACTTTCACCTGGGTTCAGTTCCACACACACTGACTTTCACCGGGGTACAGTTACACATACACTGACTTCCATCGTGGTACCGTTACACACACACTGACTTTCACCGGGGTACAGTTCCACACACGCTGACGTTCAGAGGGGTACAGTTCCACAAAATTGACTTTCACAGGGGTTCAGTTCCACACACACTGACTTTCGCAGGGGTATTGTTAAACGCACACAGACATTCACCGGGGTTCAGTTCCACACACACTGACTCTCACTTGGGTACAGTTCCAAACACACTGACTTTCTCCGGGGTACAGTTCCACAAACACTGACTTCCACAGGGGTACAATTCCACAGACACTGACGTCCACCGGGATTCAGTTCCACACGCACTGACTCTCACCGGGGTACAGGTACACACACACTGACTTTCACCAGGGTACAGTTACACACACACTGACTCTCACCGGGGTACAGTTCCACACACATTGACTCTCACCGGGGTACAGTTCCACACACACTGACTCTCACTTGGGTATAGTTCCACACACAATGACTTTCACCAGGGTAATTTTCCACACACACTGACTTTCACCGGGGTAATTTTCCACACACATTGACTCTCACCGGGGTACAGTTCCACACACATTGACTCTCACCGGGGTACAGTTCCACACACACTAGCTCTCACTTGGGTATAGTTCCACACACAATGACTTTCACCAGGGTAATTTTCCACTCACACTGACTTTCACCGGGGTAATTTTCCACACACATTGACTTTCACCGGGGTACAGTTCCACAAACACTGACTTTCACAGGGGTACAGTTCCACACACACTGACTTTCACCGGGGTACACTTACACACAATCTGTCTTTCACCGGGGTACATTTCCACATACGCTGACTTTCACCTGGGTACAGTTACACAAACACTGACTATCACCGGAGTACATTTACACACACACTTACTTTCACCAGGGTACAGCTCCACTCACACTGACTTTCACCGGGGTACAGTTCCACAAACACTTACTTTCACCGGCGTACAGTTCCACACACATTGACTTTCACAGGGGTACCGTTACTCACACACTGTCCTTCACCGGGGTACAGTTCCACACACACTGACGTTCACAGGGGTACAGTTCCACAAACATTGACTTTCACAGGGGTTCAGTTCCACACACACTGACTTTCACAGGGGTACAGTTAAACGCACACAGACATTCGCCGGGGTTCAGTTCCACACACACTGACTCTCACTTGGGTACAGTTCCACACACACTGACTTTCACAGGGGTACAGTTCCACACACACTGACTTTCACCGGGGTACAGTTCCACAAACACTGACTTCCACCGGGGTACAATTCCACAAACACTGACGTCCACCGGAATTCAGTTCCACACGCACTGACTCTCACCGGGGTACAGATACACACACACTGACTTTCACCAGGGTACAGTTACACACACACTGACTCTCACCGGGGTACAGTTCTACAAACATTGACTCTCACCGGGGTACAGTCCACACACACTGACTTTCTCCGGGGTACAGTTACACACACTCTGACTTTCACCGGGGTATAGTTCCACATACGCTGACTTTCACCGGGGTACAGTTACACACGCACTGACTATCACCGGAGTACAGTTACACACACACTTACTTTCACCGGGGTACAGCTCCACTCACACTGACTTTCACCGGGGTACAGTTCCAAAAACACTGACTTTCACCGGGGTACAGTTCCACACACATTGACTTTCACAGGGGTTCAGTTCCACACGCACTGACATTCACTGGGGTACAGTTCCACACACACAGACATTCACCGGGGTTCTGTTCCACAAACACTGACTCTCACTTGGGTACAGTTCCACACACACTGACGTTCACAGGGGTACAGTTCCACACACAGTGTCTTTCAACGGGTTACAGTTCCACACAAACTGACTCTCACTTGGGTACAGTTCCAAACACACTGACATTCACTGGGGTACAGTTCCACACACACTGACTTTCACCGAGGTACAGTTACACACACACTGACTTTCTCCGGGGTACAGTTACAAAAACAATGACTTTCACCGGGGTACACTTACACACACACTGACTTTCACCGGGGTACACTTACACACACACTGACTTTCACCGGGGTACAGTTCCGGACACATTGACTTTCACTGGGGTACATTTACACACACATTGACTTTCATCAGGGTACGGTTACACACACACTGAATTTCACCAGGGTTCAGTTCCACACACACTGACTTTCATCGGAGTACATTTACACACACACTGACTTTCACCGTGGTACATTTCCACGCACACTAACTTTCACCGGGGTACAGTTACACACACACTGACTTTCACCGGGGTACAGTGACACACACACTGCCTTTCACCGGGGTGCAGTTCCACACACACTGACTTTCACCGGGGTACAGTTCCGCACACATTGACTTTCACTGGGGTACATTTACACACACATTGACTTTCATCAGGTTACGGTTACACACACACTGACTTTCACCAGGGTACATTTCCACACACACTGACATTCATCGGGTACATTTACACACACACTGACTTTCACCGGGGTACAGTGACACACAGACTGCCTTTCACCGGGGTAAAGTTCCACACACACTGACTTTCACCGGGGTACAGTTCCACACACACTGACTTTCACCGGGGTTCAGTTCCACACACACTGACTTTCACCGGGGTACAGTTCCACACACACTGACTTTCACCGGGGTACAGTTCCACACACACTGACTTTCACCGAGCTACAATTCCACACACACTGACTTTCACCGGGGTAGAGTTACACACACGCTGATTTTCGTCGGGGAACAGTTCCACACACACTGACTCTCGCCTGTGTACAGTTACACACATGCTGACTTTCACCGGGGTACAGTTCCACGCACATTGACTTTCACTGGGGTACAGTTACACACACACTGACATTCATCGGGGTACAATTACACACACACTGACTTTCACCGGCGTACAGTTACACACACACTGACTTTTGCCGGGCTACAGTTCCACACACACTGACTCTCGCTGGTGTACAGTTACACACACACTGACTTTCACCAGGGTACAGTTCCACACACATTGACTTTCACTGGGGTGCAGTTACACACACACTTACTTTCACCGGGGTACATTTACGCACACAGTGACTCCTCCTTGGGTACAGTTCCACACACATTGACTTTTACCGGGGTACAGTTACACACACACTGACTTTCACCGGGGTACAGTTACACACACACTGACTTTCACCGGGGTACAGTTACACGCACACTGACTTTCACCGAGGTACAGTTACACGCACACTGACTTTCACCGGGGTACAGTTCCACACACACTGACTTTCACAGGGGTACAGTTCCACACACACAGACTTTCACCGGGGTACAGTTACACACACACTGACTTTCACCGAGGTACAGTTACACGCACACTGACTTTCACCGGGGTACAGTTCCACACACACTGACTGTTACCGGGGTAAAGTTCCACACACAATGGGCAGAATATTCGCTTCTCTCTGGCTTCAGGCGTACTCGCAGTTGTTAGTGGACAACATTGAAAGAAGGCCAAAAATCAGCTTCACCATGTCATGAAACCAGTTTGTGATTGTTCACTTAGCCTGTCGATGGTGGGCTGTGATTCCCACCACAGTCGTTCAGGAACCTTATTATAATACATCTCCATATCGTTATAATCCCAGCCCACCAGATAACCCCAAACCACCCCCCCTCGCCGGTTAAACTTTTGACATCGGCCTGATCGCAGACAAACGTGTTTCAAAAGAGCACATATAAGGCCTGCACTTGGCGGGCTGCCCTTTGAGGGGAACTCGGAGGTGAGTACACAGTAACGTCTGGAGCAATCGCCCAGAACGCCTGTTGGACTTCAAGGTTAAGGCAAATTGTGGGGTAGGGGACAAAGGCTGCCCTGTGGTTGAGGTGAGTTGGGGAGGGGGTACAGGGCTGTCCTGTGGTTGAGATGAGTTGTGGATGGGGTACAGGGCTGCCCTGTGGTTGAGGTGAGTTGGGGGGGTGCGTACAGGGCTGCCCTGTGGTTGAGGTGAGTTGTGGATGGGGTACAGGGATGCCCTGTGGTTGAGGTGAGTTGGGGAGGGGGTTACAGGGCTGCCCTGTGGTTGAGGTGAGTTGGGGAGGGGGTACAGGGCTGTCCTGTGGTTGAGGTGAGTTGGGGAGGGGGTACAGGGCTGCCCTGTGGTTGAGGTGAGTTGGGGAGGGGGCACAGGGCTGCCCTGTGGTTGAGGTGATTTGGGGAGGGGGTACAGGGCCGTCCTGTGGTTGAGGTGAGTTGGGGAGGGGGGTACAGAGCTGCCCTGTGGTTGAGGTGAGTTGGGGAGGGGGTACAGGGCTGCCCTGTGGTAGAGGTGAGTTGGGGATGGGGTACAGGGCTCTCCTGTGGTAGAGGTGAGTTGGGGATGGGGTACAGGGCTGTCCTGTGGTTCAGGTGAGTTGGGGAAGGGGTACAGGGCTGTCCTGTGGTTGAGGTGAGTTGGGGAGGGGGTACAGGGCTGTCCTGTGGTTGAGGTGAGTTGGGGAGGGGGGTACAGGGCTGCCCTGTGGTTGAGGTGAGTTGGGGAGGGGGTACAGGGCTGCCCTGTGTTTGAGGTGAGTTGGGGAGGGGGTACAGGGCTGCCCTGTGGTTGAGGTGAGTTGGGGAGGGGGTACAGGGCTGCCCTGTGGTTGAGGTGAGTTGGGGAGGGGGTACAGGGCTGTCCTGTGCTTGAGGTGAGTTGGGGAGGGGGTACAGGGCTGTCCTGTGGTTGAGTTGAGTTGGGGAGGGGGTACAGGGCTGCCCTGTGTTTGAGGTGAGTTGGGGAGGGGGTACAGGGCTGCCCTGTGGTTGAGGTGAGTTGGGGAGGGGGTACAGGGCTGCCCTGTGGTTGAGGTGAGTTGGGGAGGGGGTACAGGGCTGTCCTGTGCTTGAGGTGAGTTGGGGAGGGGGTACAGGGCTGTCCTGTGGTTGAGGTGAGTTGGGGAGGGGGTACAGGGCTGCCCTGTGGTTGAGGTGAGTTGGGGAGGGGGTACAGGGCTGCCCTGTGGCTGAGGTGAGTTGGGGAGGGGGTACAGGGCTGCCCTGTGGTTGAGGTGAGTTGGGGAGGGGGTACAGGGCTGCCCTGTGGTTGAGGTGAGTTGGGGAGGGGGTACAGGGCTGCCCTGTGGTTGAGATGAGTTGTGGATGGGGTACAGGGCTGTCTTGTGGTTGAGGTGAGTTGGGGAGGGGGTACAGGGCTGTACTGTGGTTGAGGTGAGTTGGGGAGGGGGTACAGGGCTGTCCTGTGGTTGAGGTGAGTTGGGGAGGGGGTACAGGGCTGCCCTGTGGTTGAGGTGAGTTGGGAAGGGGGTACAGGGCTGTCCTGTGGTTGAGGTGAGTTGGGGAGGGGGTACAGGGCTGTCCTGTGGTTGAGGTGAGTTGGGGAGGGGGTACAGGGCTGTCCTGTGGTTGAGGTGAGTTGGGGATGGGGTACAGGGCTGCCCTGTGGTTGAGGTGAGTTGGGGAGGGGGTACAGGGCTGTCCTGTGGTTGAGGTGAGTTGGGGAGGGGGTACAGGGCTGTCCTGTGGTTGAGGTGAGTTGTGGATGGGGGTAGAGGGCTGCCCTGTGTTTGAGGTGAGTTGGGGATGGGGTACAGAGCTGCCCTGTGGTTGAGGTGAGTTGGGGAGGGGGTACAGGGCTGTCCTGTGGTTGAGGTGAGTTGGGGAGGGGGTACAGGGCTGTCCTGTTGCTGAGGTGAGTTGGGGAGGGGGAACAGGGCTGTCCTGTGGTTGAGGTGAGTTGGGGAGGGGGTACAGGGCTGCCCTGTGGTTGAGGTGATTTGGGGAGGGGGTACAGGGCTGCCCTGTGGTTGAGGTGAGTTGGGGAGGGGGTACAGGGCTGCCCTGTGGTTGAGGTGAGTTGGGGAGGGGGGTACAGGGCTGCCCTGTGGTTGAGGTGAGTTGGGGAGGGGGTACAGGGCTGTCCTGTGGTTGAGGTGAGTTGGGGAGGGGGTACAGGGCTGCCCTGTGGTTGAGGTGAGTTAGGGAGGGGGTACAGGGCTGTCCTGTGGTTGAGGTGAGTTGGGGAGGGGGTACAGGGCTGTCCTGTGGTTGAGGTGAGTTGGGGAGGGGGTACAGGGCTGCCCTGTGGTTGAGGTGAGTTGGGGAGGGGGTACAGGGCTGCCCTGTGGTTGAGGTGAGTTGGGGAGGGGGTACAGGGCTGTCCTGTGGTTGAGGTGAGTTGGGGAGGGGGTACAGGGCTGCCCTGTGGTTGAGGTGAGTTGGGGAGGGGGTACAGGGCTGTTCTGTGGTTGAGGTGAGTTGGGGTGGGGGTACAGGGCTGTCCTGTGGTTGAGGTGAGTTGGGGAGGGGGTACAGGGCTGCCATGTGGTTCAGGTGAGTTGGGGAGGGGGTACAGGGCTGCCCTGTGGTTGAGATGAGTTGGGGAGGGGGTACAGGGCTGTCCTGTGGTTGAGGTGAGTTGGGGAGGGGGTACAGGGCTGCCCTGTGGTTGAGGTAAGTTGGGGAGGGGGTACAGGGCTGCCCTGTGGTTGAGGTGAGTTGGGGAGGGGGTACAGGGCTGCCCTGTGGTTGAGGTGAGTTGGGGAGGTTGGTACAGGGCTGTCCTGTGGTTGAGGTGAGTTGGGGAGGTTGGTACAGGGCTGTCCTGTGGTTGAGGTGAGTTGTTGATGTGGTACAGGGCTGCCCTGTGGTTGAGGTGAGTTGGGGAGGGGGTACAGGGCTGCCCTGTGGTTGAGGTGAGTTGGGGAGGGGATTACAGGGCTGCCCTGTGGTTGAGGTGAGTTCGGGAGGGGGTAGAGGACTGCCCTGTGGTTGAGGTGAGTTGGGGAGGTGGGTACAGGGCTGTCCTGTGGTTGAGGTGAGTTGGGGAGGTGGGTACAGGGCTGTCCTGTGTTTGAGGTGAGTTGGGAAGGGGGTACAGGGCTGCCCTGTGGTTGAGGTGAGTTGGGGATGGGGTACAGGGCTGTCCTGTGGTAGAGGTGAGTTGGAGAGGGGGTACTGGGCCGTCCTGTGGTTGAGGTGAGTTGGGGAGGGGGTACAGGGCTGCCCTGTGGTTGAGGTGAGTTGGGGAGGGTGTACAGGGCTGCCCTGTGTTTGAGGTGAGTTGGGGAGGGGGTACAGGCCTGCCCTGTGGTTGAGGTGAGTTGGGAAGGGGGTACAGGGCTTTGCTGCGGTTGAGGTGAGTTGGGGAGGGGGGTACAGGGCTGTCCTGTGCTTGAGGTGAGTTGGGGAGGGGGTACAGGGCTGTCCTGTGGTTGAGGTGAGTTGGGGAGGGGGTACAGGGCTGCCCTGTTGTTGAGGTGAGTTGGGGAGGGGGTACAGGGCTGCCCTGTGGTTGAGGTGAGTTGGGGAGGGGGGTGCAGGGCTGTCCTGTGCTTGAGGTGAGTTGGGGAGGGGGTACAGGGCTGTCCTGTGGTTGAGGTGAGTTGGGGAGGGGGTACAGGGCTGCCCTGTGGTTGAGGTGAGTTGGGAAGGGGGTACAGGGCTGTCCTGTGTTTGAGGTGAGTTGGGGAGGGGGTACAGGGCTGTCCTGTGGTTGAGGTGAGTTGGGGAGGGGGTACAGGGCTGTCCTGTGGTTGAGGTGAGTTGGGGATGGGGTACAGGGCTGCCGTGTGGTTGAGGTGAGTTGGGGAGGGGGTACAGGGCTGTCCTGTGGTTGAGGTGAGTTGGGGAGGGGGTACAGGGCTGTCCTGTGGTTGAGGTGAGTTGGGGAGGGGGTACAGGGCTGCCCTGTGGTTGAGGTGAGTTGGGGAGGGGGTACAGGGCTGCCCTGTGGTTGAGGTGAGTTGGGGAGGGGGGTACAGGGCTGCCCTGTGGTTGAGGTGAGTTGGGGAGGGGGTACAGGGCTGTCCTGTGGTTGAGGTGAGTTGGGGAGGGGGTACAGGGCTGTCCTGTGGTTGAGGTGAGTTGGGGAGGGGGTACAGGGCTGCCCTGTGGTTGAGGTGAGTTGGGGAGGGGGTACAGGGCTGCCCTGTGGTTGAGATGAGTTGGGGAGGGGGTACAGGGCTGTCCTGTGGTTGAGGTGAGTTGGGGAGGGGGTACAGGGCTGCCCTGTGGTTGAGGTGAGTTGGGGAGGGGGTACAGGGCTGCCCTGTGGTTGAGGTGAGTTGGGGAGGGGGTACAGGGCTGCCCTGTGGTTGAGGTGAGTTGGGGAGGTTGGTACAGGGCTGTCCTGTGGTTGAGGTGAGTTGGGGAGGTTGGTACAGGGCTGTCCTGTGGTTGAGGTGAGTTGTGGATGTGGTACAGGGCTGCCCTGTGGTTGAGGTGAGTTGGGGAGGGGGTACAGGGCTGCCCTGTGGTTGAGGTGAGTTGGGGAGGGGAGTACAGGGCTGCCCTGTGGTTGAGGTGAGTTCGGGAGGGGGTTGAGGGCTGCCCTGTGGTTGAGGTGAGTTGGCGAGGTGGGTACAGGGCTGTCCTGTGGTTGAGGTGAGTTGGGGAGGTGGGTACAGGGCTGTCCTGTGTTTGAGGTGAGTTGGGAAGGGGGTACAGGGCTGCCCTGTGGTTGAGGTGAGTTGGGGATGGGGTACAGGGCTGTCCTGTGGTAGAGGTGAGTTGGAGAGGGGGTACATGGCCGTCCTGTGGTTGAGGTGAGTTGGGGAGGGGGTACAGGGCTGCCCTGTGGTTGAGGTGAGTTGGGGAGGGTGTACACGGCTGCCCTGTGTTTGAGGTGAGTTGGGGAGGGGGTACAGGCCTGCCCTGTGGTTGAGGTGAGTTGGGGAGCGGGTACAGGGCTGTGCTGTGGTTGAGGTGAGTTGGGGAGGGGGTACAGAGCTGCCCTGTGGTTGAGGTGAGTTGGGGAGGGGGTACAGGGCTGTCCTGTGGTTGAGGTGATTTGGGGAGGGGGTACAGGGCTGCCCTGTGGTTGAGGTGAGTTGGGGTGGGGGTAGAGGGCTGCCCTGTGGTTGAGGTGAGTTGGGGAGGGAGTACAGGGCTGCCCTGTGGTTGAGGTGAGTTGGGGAGGGGGGTACAGGGCTGCCCTGTGGTTGAGGTGAATTGGGGAGGGGGTACAGGGCTGTCCTGTGGTTGAGGTGAGTTGGGAAGGGGGTACAGGGCTGTCCTGTGGTTGTGGTGAGTTGGGGAGGGGGTACAGGGCTGTCCTGTGTTTGAGGTGAGTTGGGGAGGGGGTACAGGGCTGTCCTGTGGTTGAGGTGAGTTGGGGATGGGGTACAGGGCTGCCCTGTGGGTGAGGTGAGTTGGGGAGGGGGTACAGGGCTGTCCTGTGGTTGAGGTGAGTTGGGGAGGGGGTACAGGGCTGTCCTGTGGTTGAGTTGAGTTGTGGATGGGGGTAGAGGGCTGTCCTGTGGTTGAGGTGAGTTGGGGAGGTGGGTACAGGGCTGTCCTGTGGTTGAGGTGAGTTGGGGAGGGGGTACAGGGCTGCCCTGTGTTTGAGGTGAGTTGGGGATGGGGTACAGAGCTGCCCTGTGGTTCAGGTGAGTTGGGGAGGGGGGTACAGGGCTGTCCTGTGGTTGAGGTGAGTTGGGGAGGGGGTACAGGGCTGTCCTGTGGTTGAGGTGAGTTGGGGAGGGGGTACAGGGCTGTCCTGTTGCTGAGGTGAGTTGGGGAGGGGGTACAGGGCTGTCCTGTGGTTGAGGTGAGTTGGGGAGTGGGTACAGGGCTGCCCTGTGGCTGAGGTGATTTGGGGAGGGGGTACAGGGCTGCCCTGTGGTTGAGGTGAGTTGGGGAGGGGGTACAGGGCTGCCCTGTGGTTGAGGTGAGTTGGGGAGGGGGTACAGGTCTGCCCTGTGGTTGAGGTGAGTTGGGGAGGGGGTACAGGGCTGTCCTGTGGTTGAGGTGAGTTAGGGAGGGGGTACAGGGCTGTCCTGTGGTTGAGGTGAGTTGGGGAGGGGGTACAGGGCTGTCCTGTGGTTGAGGTGAGTTGGGGAGGGGGTACAGGGCTGCCCTGTGGTTGAGGTGAGTTGGGCAGGGGGTACAGGGCTGCCCTGTGGTTGAGGTGAGTTGGGGAGGGGGGTACAGGGCTGCCCTGTGGTTGAGGTGAGTTGGGGAGGGGGTACTGGGCTGTCCTGTGGTTGAGGTGAGTTGGGGAGGGGGTACAGGGCTGCCCTGTGGTTGAGATGAGTTGGGGAGGGGGTACAGGGCTGTCCTGTGGTTGAGGTGAGTTGGGGAGTGGGTACAGGGCTGCCCTGTGGTTGAGGTGATTTGGGGAGGGGGTACAGGGCTGCCCTGTGGTTGAGGTGAGTTGGGGAGGGTGTACAGGGCTGCCCTGTGGTTGAGGTGAGTTGGGAAGGGGGTACAGGGCTGTCCTGTGGTTGAGGTGAGTTGGGGAGGGGGTACAGGGCTGTCCTGTGGTTGAGGTGAGTTGGGGAGGGGGTACAGGGCTCCCTGTGTTTGAGGTGAGTTGGGGAGGTTGGTACAGGGCTGTCCTGTGGTAGAGGTGAGTTGGGGAGGTGGGTACAGGGCTGCCCTGTGTTTGAGGTGAGTTGGGGATGGGGTACAGAGCTGCCCTGTGGTTCAGGTGAGTTGGGGAGGGGGGTACAGGGCTGTCCTGTGGTTGAGGTGAGTTGGGGAGGGGGTACAGGGCTGTCCTGTGGTTGAGGTGAGTTGGGGAGGGGGTACAGGGCTGTCCTGTGGTTGAGGTGAGTTGGGGAGGGGGTACAGGGCTGTCCTGTGGTTGAGGTGAGTTGGGGAGGGGGTACAGGGCTGTCCTGTGGTTGAGGTGAGTTGGGGAGGGGGTACAGGGCTGTCCTGTGGTTGAGGTGAGTTGGGGAGGGGGTACAGGGCTGCCCTGTGGCTGAGGTGAGTTGGGGAGGGGGTACAGGGCTGCCCTGTGGTTGAGGTGAGTTGGGGAGGGGGTACAGGGCTGTCCTGTGGTTGAGGTGAGTTCGGGAGGGGGTAGAGGGCTGCCCTGTGGTTGAGGTGAGTTGGGGAGGTGGGTACAGGGCTGCCCTGTGGTTCAAGTGAGTTGCGGAGGGGGTACAGGGCTGCCCTGTGGTTGAGGTGAGTTGGGGAGGGGGTACAGGGCTGCCCTGTGGTTGAGGAGAGTTAGGGAGGGGGTACAGGGCTGCCCTCTGGTTGAGGTGAGTTGGGGAGGGGGTACAGGGCTGTCCTGTGGTTGAGGTGAGTTGGGGAGGGGGTACAGGGCTGTCCTGTGGTTGAGGTGAGTTGGGGAGGGGGTACAGGGCTGCCCTGTGGTTGAGGTGAGTTGGGGAGGGGGTACAGGGCTGCCCTGTGGTTGAGGTGAGTTGGGGAGGGGGTACAGGGCTGCCCTGTGGTTGAGCGTAGTGCACTAGCATGTGCAGGGTGTTGGGGGGAGGGAAGCAGCCACACGTTAGGTAAACCTTGTATAAAGTGACCATTACTCCGCAGCTCAGACAGTTCAGACACAGCCACATTGAGATGATTGGAGTCGGGTCTCTAGCTTATCTGCCCACTCGAGCAGAGGCATGAAAGTACCACCAAGTGCTCCAGAGTTTTTCACCCCTCGGGCACAGACTGCAAACTGATGAGTGTTTCAGTGGACTGCAGAACAGTTGGACGACTGGGTCCGTTGTACAATCTCCTTGCTAAATCTGGCCATGGAGCAGTCACTGGTGGAGACACTCACAGCCCCTTGCAATGTCATCATCCCGGTTTGGACCAGTCTCCCCCGTTGTTCAAGCTAACAGTGCAGCCTTGCAGTGTGGGTTAGGAGAATGCCTGTGTCTGAGCTGAGAGCACAGCCTGCAGTTCAATGGGCAAAGCTGCTGCCAATCAGTCAGGTGGAGTGGGGCGGAGGTGGGTGGGGTTTTGGACAGCTGTGCAGCGCACTAATCTCTGGCCATCCAAGTGGTGACCAGCACTCTCCGGGGTGTGTTAAGGGGCTTCAGACTTAACCAAGACAGGTTCTTAGAGCACCCAAGCTAACCCACGCATCTCACTCTTTCATCCTGCAGGAGGAGTACATCAGGATCATGTATCCTGGTGAACTAGCTGTACGCCTCATGGCTTACAGAGAGCAGAGACGATGGAGAAGAGAGTGACGGAGGTGCCTGGCTGTACAGAGGGAGGAGCAGCACCCTCAGGGAGAAGGGGCAGCTGGGGTTCCTGCACACACCACTGAAGAGCCACAGCGAGAGTTGCTGGTCGGTGTCTAGCTTGTCCCAGGGTCTACAAACACCACCTTTCATTCCTGCAGATGACTGAGAACCAGTGTTGCCAAAGACTGCGCATGTCTAGGGACCTGGTCAGTCACATTTGCCACTTACTGCAGGACTTGGCACCACGGGGACATGAAGGGCATCCACTGCCAGTGGCTGTGAAAGTGACTGTGGAGCTCAATTTTTACACCAGTGGCTCCTTTCAGGGCTCCACAGGTGATCTCTGTGGGATCTCACAAACCTCCACCCACAAATGTATCCATGGGGTCACGGACACCATCTTCACAAAGGCACACAACTCTGTGTATTTCACCTGGGACCAGGTGAGCCAGGATACAAGAGCGATTGGATTTGCCCAGATCTCAGGTTTCCCACAGATGCAGGGTTCCATCGACTGCACTCACATGGCGCTCAGATCTCCGTGGTAACAAGCAGACAACTATATCAACCGCAAGGGCTTCCACTCGCTGATGTGCAGCTGGTGTGTGACCACCAGAAGCACATCCTGCAGGGTCTGTGCACGGTTCCCAGGGAGTGTGCACGACTCCTACGTTCTCAGTCAGTCACAGATCCCTGACATCTTCCAGGGTCCACAGAGTCTGCAGGGTTGTCTCCTGGGGGACAAGGGCGACCCTCAGAGGCCGTGACTGATGACACCCGTGCGGTAGCCTCAGACTGCAGCAGAGCACTGTTCACACTGTTTGTGGCCAACTGTGGGCATCCCTTCCTGATGTTCCCGAGCTTGTCTTTGCAGCTCCAGCAATTGTGACATGACCGAGTCCAGAGGCTCATCATCTGACTCGGACTCAACAACATTCTGGCCTCCAGCAGCTCCTCCGAGTGCCGGGGACCTGGGTACTCCCTGCCTCCAGCTGCTGTGGATCAGACAGTGCGATTTGCTCACCAAATTGTGACCCCGAGGCTACTCTAAAGCTCGGTCCCACCGAGGTGTGTGTCTCTGCGCTGGTGGAGGGTGTGGGTGAGCGCTGGGATGGGACTTCAATGAAGGTGCCTTCAGATTGCGCCTCCTATGTGTCTTTGAGGCTTGATTGGAGGCCCTGGGTCATGGACTCTGTCAGCTGTTTCCCAGATGTGCCTGTGACACAAGGGGAGATAATCAGTGCATGGCAGTGGCCTGTGAAAGAGGACACATCACTCACAGCATGGTTATCTGATGGATGTTACACTGCTGGATCCTCACTTGGTAGAGCAGCGCCAACCTCACCGTCAGTACAGGACCAGTCCCGGTCATCGCCGGCCAGCTGGATGGCTCTGTTTTCAAAGTCCGTGAGGACCTTGATCTCAGGCATTCCTCCATCAGCCTGTGACCGCTCCCTGTTGTTGTGTGCCAGCTTGTCCTGCATGGAGAGAGATGGAGAGAGTGTACCAGGACGCCTGCCAGGCCAGATGATAAATATTCCATGGCCTGTGTGGGTGATCCCGGGAATGCATAATTAATGAGGTGGGATTGGGACGATACGGAGTGAGAAGGCAGCATTGCGGCCAGTGGGTAAAAGGTCCTTTATCCCACCCGCTAATGCAAATCTGGGACGATTCCGCCCACTGACCCTCACTGGGTACATTTAGACATACACTGACTCTCAAAGGGTAGACAGACACTGACTCTCACTGCAGTACAGTTACATAGATACTGACTCTCACTGGTGTATGGGTCCCACACACACTGACTCTCACTGGGATACGGGTCCCACACACACTGAATCTCACTGGGGTACAGTTCCACACACACTGACTCTCACTGGGGTATGTGTCCCACACACGCTGACTCTCACTGGGTTACAGTTGCATACACACTGACTCTCACTGGGTACATTTAGACAGACACTGACTCTCACTGCAGTACAGTTACATAGATACTGACTCTCACTGGGGTACGGGTCCCACCCACACTGACTCTCACTTGAGTACAGGTCCCACAGACACTAACACTCACTGGGGTACGGGTCCCACACACACTGACTTTCATTGGGGTACAGGTTCCACACACACTGACTCTCACTGGGGTAAGGGTCCCACACACACTGACTCTCACTGGGGTACAGTTACCTACATACTGACACTCACTTGGGTACAGTTCCACACACATTGACTGTCACTGGGGTACTGTTCCACGTACACTTACTCTCACGGGGGTACGGGTCCTATACACACTGACTCTCAGTGGGGTACAGCTCCACACACACTGACTCTCACTGGGGTACGGGTCCCACACACACTGACTCTCACTGGGGTACGGGTCCCACACACACTGACTCTCACTGGGGTACGGGTTCCACACACACTGACTCTCACTGGGGTACGGGTCCCACACACACTGACTCTCACTGGGGTACGGGACCCACACACACTGACTCTCACTGGGGTACGGGACCCACACACACTGACTCTCACTGGGGTACGGGTCCCACGCACACACACACTGACTCTCACTGGGGTACGGGTCCCACGCACACACACACTGACTCTCACTGGGGTACAGTTAGACAGACACTGACTTTCATTGGGGTACCTATGATTCTCTTCACTGGTAGCTGACAGCAGTGTTGAGGAGATTAATTTGGAATTTCCTGTGAATGGGTGATAGGTTGACACCAAATTGTTTTTTAGGGCCTAGTTTCATTCGAATTATTTGATCCCAAAGCTGTTTCCCAGTGCAAATTGACCTCAATCCATGGGTCAGGACATGGTGGGATGGAAGGTGCTCATGGGGCTGCAGGTTCTTGCAGCCAGTAAAGAGCTGTTTGGCGCAGAGTGGTTTACTCAGGGATGGGGAAGGTGTTGACAAGGAGGAAGGAGGATAAACGAACGTGGAGAGCAGAGGAAAACAGGCAGCCAGGGAATTTTTCCATTTCGTTTGTGCAAATTGCTATTATGTTTCCTAACTTAGAATTGTGGCTTCTCTTCAAGAAGCACGTTGTTCGTTGTAAAGTGCTTTGAGACATCCTGAGGTAGTGAAAGGCGCTATAGAAACGCAAGACATTCTTTCTGTTTCACCAGAGCCTCCCCCGCCCGTGTCTCCTGCCAGTAGGCATTGTGCACTGTGCAGATACTCCTGTCATTTTACAGGGAGGGCCCTAACTTGGGTATTGGCCACAACCCCAGGAACCAGGCTCCAACCAATTTTCTATGCTCTTGGCTTCAATGTAAAAGATCAGGCAGGTGTAAAACAGGCTGTCAATTTGCTTTTGTCTGTTCTGCACTCTCACCACAGACAGATTTCACCACAAGATCTCCATGTCTCATCACCAGGCACCCACCAGCACATTATAGTTTCAGTCAAGGAACTAATGAAAGACAATGTAGGAAAGCAGACTTTGTGGGGGTGGGGTGGTGAGAGAACAGTCCCGAACAAACAAGGAGCAGGAACAGGCCATTCAGCCCCTCGAGCCTGCTCCGCCACTTAATAAGACCATGGCTGATCTGATAGTAACCTCAAACCTGCATCCCACCTACCCCCAATAACCTATCACCCCCTTGCTCACCAAGAATCTACCCACCTCTGCCTTAAAAACATACAATGACTCTGCTTCCACCGCCTTTTGAGGAAGAGAGTTCCAAAGACTCACGTCCCTCAGAGAAAAAACATTCTCCTCATCTTGGTCTTAAATGGGTGACCCCTTATTTTTAAACAGTGGCCCCTAGTTCTAGATTCTCCCACAGGAGGAAACATCCTCCCCACATCCACCCTGTCAAGGCCCCTCAGGATCTTATATGTTTCAATCAAGTCACCTCCCACTCTTCTAAACTCCAGTGGATACAAGACTAACCTGTCCAACCTTTCCCCATAAGACAATCCACCCATTCCAGTCTGGACACTGGCAATAATCAAGTGACATACCATGTCAACTTTGACCTTCTCTCAGTGCAGAATGTAACCTGAGTTTATATTACATCCGGTCACAGACCAGTCTGTACAACAGATCTATAATGCCCCTTATACTCCCCATGATCCTTGTCCTCCTGTACTTCACCTCACCCCATCAGCTTATCCTTCTGTTCCTTTCTCCCTCATGTATTTATCCACCTTCCCTTAAATGTATCTATATTATTCACTTCAACCCAATTGTAGGGGTGTTCAAAATGAGGGGTCATCAATGTAAGATAGCCACTAATATATCTAATAGGGAATGCCGGAGAAACTTCTTCACCCAGAGAGTGGTGAGAATGTGGAGCTCACTACCACAGGGAGTAGATTTTTTTATTCATTCATGGGATGTGGGTGTCACTGGCTGGGCCAACATTTATTGCCCATCCCTAGTTGCCCCTTGAGAAGGTGGGGGTGAGCTGCCTTCCTGAACCGCTGCAGTCCATGTGGTGTAGGTACACCCACAGTGCTGTTAGGGAGGGAGTTCCAGGATTTTGTCCCAGTGACAGTGAAGGAACAGTGATATATTTCCAAATCAGGATGGTGAGTGACTTGGTCAAGTTCCCCTCCAAGTCACTCACTATCTCCTATTGATGACCCCTCAATTTGAACATCCTCACAATTGGAAACTATCCCCTCTACACCTCCCTGCTTCAGAATTTTAAAGACCTCTATTTGGTCATCCTTCAGCCTCTCTTTTCTACAGAAAGGAGCATGTACATCTTTTGCTTATATGCATAACCTTTCAACTCTGGCTTTACAATCATTTATTGACAAAATCTGGCCCTGTATGAGCAGGGCCACACATTTCTGATATGGTGATATGCAGCTATAAGATTGTGTGAAGGCAATTTCAGGCCATACCACCTGTGACTGTTCAACATGACTCTAGCTCTGAGGTTCATGTGGACTGACACTAACTGCTGATGTTGACTTTTCCCCTCTGCTATCTTCCTCATTTCCTCAAAACATTGACTCTTGCTGGGATACAAATCCATGGGAGTCAGTAACTCCCTCAGCACCTTGCCCAAGCGCTTATTCTTCATGTGCAATCCTAGACAGTGCAAAGCAGGCTATTCAACTGTGGAGTGCTGAACCTGATCTTGACCTCACTGGGCTTTCCACTGGGGCCACTGATTGCAGTCAGGAGTGGGCACAAGGGCTAATTTTCTCGTCACTAACCTAGAGGCGCTCAGGTCAACTGTCAATGCCAACCGAGGGCAAGTCATCTAACACAGTCTAACTTGGGGGCCTTCTGTCTTGGCTGACTCAGTGGTGCAGTTACCCAGCAATGACCACCAGGACCCCTGTCTTGCAGTGCGTAATCCAGATTGTATGTTTCTATCGTCCAGGGACAGAGGGGGAAGGGAAACTGAAGAGACTGAGGCGATGGCTAATGGGTAATTTAAAAAAGGCAAAGATTAGCGAGGCAGCTGAAGGGGTGAGGGATAAAATCTCAGGATCAGACGGGGCCTGAGAAGCTGCATGCAGATGAGGGGGGCAGGGTTACACACGGCGATCGTAGAGGTTGTCGTTGTCATGTCCACGTGGGTACCCAGAACCTCGCCGAGATTCTCAAGTGTGGTTCTAGTTGAGGGACAGCTCACTTTTTATTTGGTGAATAGTTTGAGATGTTTATAAAGTACATTTATTTTCTCCGCTGTGGTTCGATTTTCGAACCGTGGTGGATTTATTCCTTACATTTCTCTGCCCCTTATGTTGGCTGATGATTGAGGGAGTCTAAGAGCAGCCCACACTGCATTCTGTGGCATTACCTGATATTTCTGGGCTAAGGATAGCTCCCGTTGGTGAAGCTGACTGCTCTCGCAATCTTAACCTCCATTCACAGGACATCTGCATTGTCCTTTGTTCAATGACAACTGTCAAAACCTGATTGATTTGACTAGTGTGATTGCGACAACTGCCTTTTGAATCAAACCTCACATACGCAGTGTAAACAGTGCAGGAGACTCGGGGTCTTGGCTGCATGGCTCTTTGAGATGTTCAGTTCTTGTGTGCTAATCGAATGCAAGTCCTATTTTTTACTATTCAATTTCCATACAGGCAATCCCATCAGCTGGCTGGGCTTGGAGGATCTGTCACCTGGCAAGGAGTCAACTTGAGCAAGAGTAAATTAAAGGGGAGAAACTTCTGCTTAACAGCATCGTTCCCATTGCAAAAAACTGTTCTCAATTAAAGAACTTATTTCCTATCATTTCAGCCCTGATGACATTGATTTAAAATAAACACTGCAGCAGGTTCCAATCGAGCTGAGCAGACTATTTCAGTGTTCAAAGTGCCAAGGTTATAAAGAAATGCATTTACACTCCTGTGTGAATGGAAAAATCGATCTGGAGAATGAACACAGAGCACAGGAATTTGAGCAGAGAGTGGAAAATATTTGTCAATGGTGGGATGGGGATTTACCACAGCTGCATCTCAACCCCAGGCTGCTGAGAGAGCGAGACAGCACTTCCTGTGCTGTCTTCCCCGCACAGGACACTCTGTGTTCACACTGGTGTGCTGAGTCTGGAGTGTGCAAGTGACTCCTCTGTACTCTGGTGAATAGACGCCCTGTTCTGTGGACTCACACACACCTCACAGAGACTCTGTTTACACTTGGCCTGCTCCATGCCAGCACTAATACAGGAAATCTGTCGCTTCCTCTCCTTATATATAGCCGCGGAGCAGACACCTACATCAAACTGTGGGCTTCATATCACCACCTGCTGGTATTTCACAGGGAACAAGGTCTTCAAAGAAAGTCACTTGCATTTATTTTTCTGGACACAAACTAAACAGGCTTGCATTTGAGGAGAAAAGAGAACTGTTTCAACCTCCTCCCCGTCCAGACAGGAGCTGTAATCTTGTTAGATCTGACAGCTGAAATGAAACAGGCCTAGAATTATACAGCAAAGAGAAAGTGTCACTATCGCTCAGCCCCTGAATCAGTTGCCCTCAGTTGGGGCAGCAGTTGCCTCTAGGGTGGGAGAAGTGGGGTAAACCACCCAGGGTTTCTGCTGCGGGTCTCTATCCTTGCCGCAGAGAGCACGAGTCGAGCGAAGCGATCAAATTCGGCTGTGCTGAGCTGTCACTGTGAAATGGCCACAGCCTAGGCACAGTCAGGAAGAACAGGCTGTTGGATGGACAGGTTGCCAGTTTCTGGGAGAATATCATATTAAAATTCACAGAAGGAAGAAGGCGGTGGGGTCAAAGAGAGAGAAAGAACATTGCTTCCAGTTGTGACATCAGAAATTGCTTCTGAGGGGCTAGTGGGAGCACTTTCACCTTTGAGACAGTGTTGTGGGTTCAAGACGCACTTACAGAGAGTCGAGCACAAAATCTGGTGTGACAGTCCCAGTCCAGTGCTGAGGGAGTGCTGCACTGTCAGAGGGTCAGTGCTGAGGGATCGCTACACTGTCAGAGGGTCGGTGCTGAGGGAGTGCTGCACGGTCAGAGGGACAGTACTGACGGAGTGTTGCACTGTGGGAAAGTCAGTACTGAGGGAGTGCTGCACTGTCGGAGGGTCAGTACTGAGGGAGCGCTGCACTGTCAGAGGTTCAGTACTGAGGGAGTGCCGCACTGCCAGAGGGTCAGTACTGAGGGAGTGCTGCACTGTCAGAGGGTCAGTACTGCGGGAGTGCTGCACTGTCAGAGGGTCAGTACTGAGGGAGTGCAGCACTGTTGGAGGATCAGTACTCAGGGAGTGAGCACTGTCAGTGGGTCGGTACTGAGGGAGTGCGAGACTGTCAGAGGGTCAGTACTGAGGGAGTGCCGTTCTGTCAGAGGGTCAGTACTGAGGGGGTGCTGCACTGTCAGATGGTCAGTACTGAGGGAGTGCTGCACTGTCAGAGGTTCAGTACTGAGGGAGAGCTGCACTGTCGGAGGGTCAGTACTGAGGGAGTGCCGCACTGTCGGAGGGTCAGTACTGAGGGAGTGCCGCACTGTCAGAGGGTCAGTACTGAGGGAGTGCTGCACTGTCAGAGGGTCAGTACTGAGGGAGTGCCGTACTGTCAGGGGGTCAGCACTGAGGGAGTGCTGCACTGTCGGAGGGTCAGTACTGAGAGAGTGCTGCACTGTCGGAGGGACAGTACAGAGAGAATGCCGCACTGTCAGAGGGTCAGTACTGAGGGAATGCGGCACTGCACTGTCAGAAGGTCAGTACTGAGGGAGTGCTGCACAGTCAGAGGGTCAGTACTGAGGGAGTGTGCACTGTCAGAGGGTCAGTACTGAGGGAGCGCCGCACTGTCAGAGGGTCAGTACAGAGGGAGTGTGCACTGTCAGAGGGTGAGTACTGAGGGAGCGCCGCACTGTCAGAGGGTCAGTACTGAGGGAGTGTGCACTGTCAGAGGGTCAGTACTGAGGGAGTGCTGCACTGTCAGAGGGTCAGTACTGAGGGAGTGTGCACTGGCAGAAGGTCAGTACTGAGCGAGTGCCGTACTGCCAGGGGGTCAGCACTGAGGGAGTGCTGCACTGTCAGAGGGACAGCACTGAGGGAGTGCTACATTCTCAGAGGTTCAGTACTGAGGGAGTGCCGCACTGTCGGAGGGTCAGTACTGAGAGAGTGCTGCACTATCCGAGGGTCAGTGCTGAGGGAGCGCCGCACTGTCAGAGGGTCAGTACTGAGGGAGTGTGCACTGTCAGAGGGTCAATACTGAGGGAGTGCTGCACTGTCAGAGGGTCAGTACTGAGGGAGTGTGCACTGTCAGAGGGTCAGTGCTGAGGGAGCGCTGCACTGTCAGGGGGTCAGTACTGAGGGAGTGTGCACTGTCAGACGGTCAGTACTGAGGGAGCGCCGCACTGTCAGAGGGTCAGTACTGAGGGAGTGCTGCACTGTCGGAGGGTCAGTACTGAGGGAGTGCTGCACTGTCAGAGGGTCAGTACTGAGGGTGTGCCGCACTGTCGGAGGGTCAGTACTGAGGGATTGCCACACTGTCGGAGGGACAGTAGTGACAGAGTGCCGCACTGTCAGAGGGTCAGTGCTGAGAGAGTGCCGCATTGTCAGAGGGTGAGTGCTGAGGGAGGGCCACACTGTCAGAGGGTCAGTACTGAGGGAGTGCCGCACTGTTGGAGGGTCAGTGCTGAGAGAGTGCCGCACTGTCAGAGGGTCAGTGCTGAAGGAGTGCAGCACTGTCGGAGGGTCGGTGCTGAGGAAGTGCCGCAATGTCCGAGGGTCAGTGCTGAGGGAGCGCTGCAGTGTCAGAGGGTAAGTACTGAGGGAGTGCTGCACTGTCAGAGGGTCAGTGATGAGGGAGCGCTGCAGCGTCAGAGGGTCAGTAATGAGGGAGTGACGCACTGGCAGAAGGTCAGTACTGAGGGAGTGCCATACTGTCGGAGGGTCAGTAGTGACAGAGTGCCGCACTCTCAGAGGTTCAGTGCTGAGAGAGTGCCGCATTGTCAGAGGGTCAGTGCTGAGGGAGGGCCACACTGTTGGAGGGTCATTGATGAAGGATTGCAGCACTGTCAGAGGGTCAGTACAAAGGGAGTGCTGCACTGTCAGAGGGTCAGTACTGAGGGAGTGCTGCACTGCCAGAGGGTCAGTACTGAGGGAGAGCTGCACTGTCAGAAGGTCAGTACTGAGGGAGTGCTGCACTGTCAGAGGGTCAGTACTGCGGGAGTGCTGCACTGTCAGAGGGTCAGTACTGAGTGAGTGTTGCACTGTCGGAGGGTCAGTACTGAGGGAGTGCCGCACTGTCGGAGGGTCAGTACTGAGGGAGTGCCGCACTGTCAGAGGGTCAGTGCTGAGGGAGTGTGCACAGTCAGAGGGTCAGTAATGAGGGAGTGCCGTAATGCCAGGGGGTCAGCATTGAGGGAGTGCTGCACTGTCAGAGGGACAGCACTGAAGGAGTGCTCCATTCTCAGAGGTTCAGTACTGTGGGAGTGCTGCATTTTCGGAGGGTCAGTACTGAGAAGGAGTGTGCACAGTCAGAGGGTCAGTACTGAGGGAGCGCCGCACTGACAGAGGGTCAGTACTGAGGGAGTGCTGCACTGTCGGAGGGTCAGTACTGAGCGAGTGCTGCACTGTCGGAGGGACAGTACAGAGAGAGTGCCGCACTGTCAGAGGGTCAGTACTGAGGGAGTGCGGCACTGCACTGTCAGAAGGTCAGTACTGAGGGAGTGCTGCACAGTCAGAGGGTCAGTACTGAGGGAGTGTGCACTGTCAGAGGGTCAGTACTGAGGGAGAGCTGCACTGTCGGAGGGTCAGTACTGAGGGAGTGCCGCACTGTCGGAGGGTCAGTACTGAGGGAGTGCCGCACTGTCAGAGGGTCAGTGCTGAGGGAGTGTGCACAGTCAGAGGGTCAGTAATGAGGGAGTGCCGTAATGCCAGGGGGTCAGCATTGAGGGAGTGCTGCACTGTCAGAGGGACAGCACTGAAGGAGTGCTCCATTCTCAGAGGTTCAGTACTGTGGGAGTGCTGCATTTTCGGAGGGTCAGTACTGAGAAGGAGTGTGCACAGTCAGAGGGTCAGTACTGAGGGAGCGCCGCACTGACAGAGGGTCAGTACTGAGGGAGTGCTACACTGTCGGAGGGTCAGTACTGAGGGAGTGCTGCACTGTCGGAGGGTCAGTAGTGACAGAGTGCCGCACTGTCAGAGGGTCAGTACTGAGGGAGTGCGGCACTGCACTGTCAGAAGGTCAGTACTGAGGGAGTGCTGCACAGTCAGAGGGTCAGTACTGAGGGAGTGTGCACTGTCAGAGGGTCAGTACTGAGGGAGCGCCGCACTGTCAGAGGGTCAGTACTGAGGGAGTATGCACTGTCAGAGGGTCAGTACTGAGGGAGTGCTGCACTGTCAGAGGGTCAGTACTGAGGGAGTGTGCACTGTCAGAGGGTCAGTACTGAGGGAGTGCTGCACTGTCGGAGGGTCAGTACTGAGAGAGTGCCGCACCGTCGGAGGGTCAGTACTGAGGGAGTGACGCACTGGCAGAAGGTCAGTACTGAGCGAGTGCCGTACTGCCAGGGGGTCAGCACTGAGGGAGTGCTGCACTGTCAGAGGGACAGCACTGAGGGAGTGCTACATTCTCAGAGGTTCAGTACTGAGGGAGTGCCGCACTGTCGGAGGGTCAGTACTGAGAGAGTGCTGCACTATCCGAGGGTCAGTGCTGAGGGAGCGCCGCACTGTCAGAGGGTCAGTACTGAGGGAGTGTGCACTGTCAGAGGGTCAGTACTGAGGGAGTGCTGCACTGTCAGAGGGTCAGTACTGAGGGAGTGTGCACTGTCAGAGGGTCAGTGCTGAGGGAGCGCTGCACTGTCAGAGGGTCAGTACTGAGGGAGTGTGCACTGTCAGACGGTCAGTACTGAGGGAGCGCCGCACTGTCAGAGGGTCAGTACTGAGGGAGTGCTGCACTGTCGGAGGGTCAGTACTGAGAGAGCGCCGCACTATCGGAGGGTCAGTACTGAGGGAGTGCTGCACTGTCAGAGGGTCAGTACTGAGGGAGTGCTGCACTGTCGGCGGGTCAGTGCTGAGAGTGTGCCGCACTGTCAGAGGGTCAGTGCTGAGGGGGCGCCGCACTGTCAGAGGTTCAGTACTGAGGGAGCGCTGCAGCGTCAGAGGGTTAGTACTGAGGGAGTGCTGCACTGTCAGTGGGTCAGCGCTGAGGGAGCGCTGCAGCGTCAGAGGGTTAGTACTGAAGGAGTGCTGCACTGTCAGAGGGTCTGTACTGAGGGAGTGCCGCACTGTCAGAGGGTCAGTACTGAGGGAGTGCTGCACTGTCAGAGGGTCAGTACTGAGTGAGTGCCGCACTGTCAGAGGGTCAGTACTGAGGGAGCGCCGCACTGTCAGAGGGTCAGTACTGAGGGAGTGCTGCACTGTCAGAGGGTCAGTACTAGGGAGCGCCGCACTGTCAGAGGGTCAGTACTGAGGGAGTGCTGCACTATCAGAGGGTCAGTACTGAGGGGGTGCTGCACTGTCAGAGGGTCAGTATTGAGGGAGTGCTGCACAGTCAGAGTGTCAGCGCTGAGGGAGTGCTGCACTGTCGGAGGGTCAGTACTGAGGGAGCGCTGCACTGTCGGAGGGTCAGTACTGAGCGAGTGCTGCACTGTCAGACGGTCATTACTGAGGGAGAGCTGCTCTGTCGGAGGGTCAGTACTGAGGGAGTGCTGCACTGTCGGAGGGTCCGTACTGAGGGAGTGCCGCACTGTCAGAGGGTCAGTACTGAGGGAGTAATGCACTGTCAGAGGGTCAGAACTGAGGGAGTGCCGCACTGTCAGGGGGTCAGCACTGAGGGAGTGCTGCACTGTCAGAGAGTCAGTACTGAGGGAGTGCTGCACTGTCAGAGGGTCAGTACTGAGGGACTGCCGCACTGTCAGGGGGTCAGCCCTGAGGGAGTGCTGCACTGTCAGAGGGTCAGTACTGTGGGAACGCCGCACTGTCATAGGGTCAATACTGAGGGAGTGTGCACTGTCAGATGGTCAGTACTGAGGGAGTGCCGCAATGTCGGAGGGTCAGTACTGAGGGAGTGCTGCACTGTCAGAGGGTCAGTGATGAGGGAGCGCTGCAGCTTCAGAGGGTCAGTACGGTGGGGGTGCTGCACTGTCAGAGGGTCAGTACTGAGGGAGTGCGGCACTGCACTGTCAGACGGTCAGTAATGAGGGAGTGCCGCACTGTCAGAGGGTCAGTACTGAGGGAGTGCCGCAATGTCGGAGGGTCAGTCCTGAGGGAGTGCTGCACTGTCAGAGGGTCAGTAGTGAGGAAGTGCCGCACTGTCAGAGGGTCAGTACTGAGAAGGAGTGTGCACAGTCCGAGGGGCAGTACTGAGGGAGCGCCGCACTGACAGAGGGTCAGTACTGAGGGAGTGCTGCACTGTCGGAGGGTCAGCACTGAGCGAGTGCCGCACTGTCGGAGGGTCAGTAATGAGGGAGTGCTGCACTGTCAGAGGGTCAGTACTGAGGGTGCGCCGCACTGTCGGAAGGTCAGTACTGTGGGAGTGAGGCACTGGCAGAAGGTCAGTACTGAGGGAATGACGCACCGTCGGAGGGTCAGTAGTGACAGAGTGCCGCACTGTAAGAGGGTCATTGCTGAGAGAGTGCCGCACTGTCAGAGGGGCAGTACGGAGGGAGTGCCGCACTGTCGGAGGGTCAGTGCTGAGAGAGTGCCGCACTGTCAGAGGGTCAGTGCTGAGGGGGCGCCGCACTGTCAGAGGGTCAGTACTGAGGGAGCGCTGCAGTGTCAGAGGGTCAGTGCTGAGGGAGCGCTGCAGCGTCAGAGGGTTAGTACTGAGGGAGTGCTGCAATGTCAGAGGGTCAGAGCTGAGGGAGTGCCGCACTGTCAGACGATCAGTACTGAGTGAGTGCTGCACTGTCAGAGAGTCAGTACTGAAGGAGTGCTGCATTGTCAGACGGTCAGTACTGAGTGAGTGCCGCACTGTCAGAGGGTCAGTACTGAGGGAGCGCTGCACTGGCGGTGGGTCAGTACGGAGGGAGCGCCGCACAGTCAGAGGGTCAGTACTGAGGGAGTGCTGCACTGTCAGAGGGTCAGTGCTGAGGGAGTGCTGCACGGTCAGAGGGTCAGTACTGAGGGAGTGCTGCACTGTCAGAGGGTCAGTACTGAGGGAGTGACGCACTGGCAGAAGGTCAGTACTGAGGGAGTGCCGTACTGCCAGGGGGTCAGCACTGAGGGAGTGCTGCACTGTCAGAGGGACAGCACTGAGGGAGTGCTCCATTCTCAGAGGTTCAGTACTGAGGGATTGCCGCACTGTCGGAGGGTCAGTACTGAGAAAGTGCTGCACTATCCGAGGGTCAGTACTGAGGGAGTGCCGTACTCTCATGGGGTCAGCACTGAGGGACTGCTGCACTGTCCGAGAAAAGCACTGAGGGAGTGCTCCATTCTCAGAGGTTCAGTACTGAGGGAGTGCTGCACTGTCGGAGGGTCAGTACTGAGAGAGTGCTGAACTGTCGGAGGGTCAGTACTGAGGAGGTGACGCACTGGAAGAAGGTCAGTACTGAGGGTGCGCCGCACTCTCGGAGGTTCAGTACTGAGAGAGTGCTGCACTGTCGGAGGGACAGTACAGAGAGAGTGCCGCACTGTCAGAGGGTCAGGACTGAGGCAGTGTGCACTGTCAGAGGGTCAGTACTGAGGGAGCACCTCACTGTCAGAGGGGCAGTACAGAGGGAGTGTGCACTGTCAGAGGGTCAGTACTGAGGGAGCGCCGCACTGTCAGAGGGTCAGTACTGAGGGAGTGTGCACTTTCAGAGGATCAGTACTGAGTGAGTGCTGCACTGTCAGAGATTCAGTACTGAAGGAGTGCTGCATTGTCAGACGGTCAGTACTGAGTGAGTGCCGCACTGTCAGAGGGTCAGTACTGAGGGAGCGCTGCACTGTCGGTGGGTCAGTACGGAGGGAGCGCCGCACAGTCAGAGGGTCAGTACTGAGGGAGTGCTGCACTGTCAGAAGGTCAGTACTAAGGGATTACTGCACTGTCAGAGGATCAGTAATGAGGGAGTGCTGCACTGTCAGAGGGTCAGTACTGAGGGAGTGCTGCACTGTCAGAAGGTCAGTACTAAGGGATTACTGCACTGTCAGAGTTTCAGTACAGAGGGAGTGCTGCACTGTCAGAGGGTCAGTACTGAGGGAGTGCTGCACTGTCGGAGGGTCAGTACTGAGGGAGTGACGCACTGGCAGAAGGTCAGTAATGAGTGAGTGCCGTACTGCCAGGGGGTCAGCACTGAGGGAGTGCTGCACTGTCAGAGGGACAGCACTGAGGGAGTGCTCCATTCTCAGAGGTTCAGTACTGAGGGATTGCCACACTGTCGGAGGGTCAGTACTGAGAAAGTGCTGCACTATCCGAGGGTCAGTACTGAGGGAGTGCCGCACTGTCAGAGGGTCAGTGCTGAGGGAGTGCCGTACTGTCAGGGGGTCAGCACTGAGGGACTGCTGCACTGTCAGAGGGAAAGCACTGAGGGAGTGCTCCATTCTCAGAGCTTCAGTACTGAGGGAGTGCTGCACTGTCGGAGGGTCAGTACTGAGAGTGTGCTGAACTGTCGGAGGGTCAGTACTGAGGAGGTGACGCACTGGAAGAAGGTCAGTACTGAGGGTGCGCCGCACTGTCGGAGGGTCAGTACTGAGAGAGTGCTGCACTGTCGGAGGGACAGTACAGAGAGAGTGCCGCACTGTCAGAGGGTCAGTACTGAGGGAGTGTGCACTGTCATAGGGTCAGTACTGAGGGAGCGCCTCACTGTCAGAGGGTCAGTACAGAGGGAGTGTGCACTGTCAGAGGGTCAGTACTGAGGGAGCGCCGCACTGTCAGAGGGTCAGTACTGAGGGAGTGTGCACTTTCAGAGGGTCAGTACTGAGGGAGTGCTGCAATGTCAGAGGGACAGTACTGAGGGAGTGTGCACTGTCAGAGGGTCAGGACTGAGGGAGTGTGCACTGTCAGAGGGTCAGTACTGAGGGAGCGCCGCACTGTCAGAGGGTCAGTACTGAGGGAGTGCTGCACCGTCGGAGGGTCAGTACTGAGGGAGTGACGCACTGGCAGAAGGTCAGTACTGAGGGAGTGCGGTACTGCCACGGGGTCAGCACTGAGGGAGTGCTGCACTGTCAGAGGGACAGCACTGAGGGAGTGCTCCATTCTCAGAGGTTCAGTACTGAGGGAGTGCTGCACTGTCGGTGGGAGAGTACTGAGAGAGTGCTGCACTGTCGGAGGGTCAGTACAGAGAGAGTGCCGCACTGTCAGAGGGTCATTACTGAGGGAGTGCGGCACTGCACTGTCAGACGGTCAGTACTGAGGGAGTGCTGCACTGTCAGAGGGTCAGTACTGAGGGAGCGCTGCACTGTCAGAGGGTCAGTACTGAGGGAGTGCCGCACTGTCAGAGGGTCAGTACTGAGGGAGTGTGCACTGTCAGAGGGTCAGTACTGAGGGAGTGCCGCACTGTCAGAGGGTCAGGGCTGAGGGAGCGCTGCACTGTCAGAGGGTCAGTACTGAGGGAGTGTGCACTGTCAGAGGGTCAGTACTGTGGGAGTGCTGCACTGTCAGAGGGTCAGTACTGAGGGAGTGTGCACTGTCAGAGGGTCAGTACTGAGGGAGCGCCGCACTGTCAGAGGGTCAGTACTGAGGGAGTGCTGCACTATCGGAGGGTCAGTACTGAGGGAGTGCTGCACTGTCGGAGGGTCAGTAGTGACAGAGTGCCGCACTCTCAGAGGGTCAGTGCTGAGAGAGTGCCGCATTGTCAGAGGGTCAGTACTGAGGGTGTGTGCACTGTCAGAGGGTCAGTGCTGAGGGAGCGCTGCACTGTCAGAGGTTCAGTACTGAGGGAGTGTGCACTGTCAGAGGGTCAGTACTGAGGGAGCGCCGCACTGTCAGTGGGTCAGTACTGAGGGAGTGCTGCACTGTCGGAGGGTCAGTACTGAGAGAGCGCCGCACTATCGGAGGGTCAGTACTGAGGGAGTGCTGCACTGTCAGAGGGTCAGTACTGAGGGTGCGCCGCACTGTCGGAGGGTCAGTACTGAGGGAGTGACGCACTGGCAGAAGGTCAGTACTGAGGGAGTGCCGCACTGTCAGAGGGTCAGTGCTGAGAGAGTGCCGCATTGTCAGAGGGTCAGTGCTGAGGGAGGGCCGCACTGTTGGAGGGTCAGTGCTGAGGAAGTGCCGCAATGTCCGAGGGTCAGTGCTGAAGGAGTGCTGCACTGTCAGAGGGTCAGTGATGAGGGAGCGCTGCAGCGTCAGAGGGTCAGTACTGAGGGGGTGCTGCACTGTCCGAGGGTCAATGCTGAGGGAGCGCCGCACTGTCAGAGGGTCAGTACTGAGGGAGTGCCGCACTGTCAGAGGGTCAGGGCTGAGGGAGCGCTGCACTGTCAGAGGGTCAGTACTGAGGGAGTGTGCACTGTCAGAGGGTCAGTACTGAGGGAGTGCTGCACTGTCAGAGGGTCAGTACTGAGGGAGTGTGCACTGTCAGAGGGTCAGTACTGAGGGAGCGCCGCACTGTCAGAGGGTCAGTACTGAGGGAGTGCTGCACTATCGGAGGGTCAGTACTGAGGGAGTGCTGCACTGTCGGAGGGTCAGTAGTGACAGAGTGCCGCACTCTCAGAGGGTCAGTGCTGAGAGAGTGCCGCATTGTCAGAGGGTCAGTACTGAGGGTGTGTGCACTGTCAGAGGGTCAGTGCTGAGGGAGCGCTGCACTGTCAGAGGTTCAGCACTGAGGGAGTGTGCACTGTCAGAGGGTCAGTACTGAGGGAGCGCCGCACTGTCAGTGGGTCAGTACTGAGGGAGTGCTGCACTGTCGGAGGGTCAGTACTGAGAGAGCGCCGCACTATCGGAGGGTCAGTACTGAGGGAGTGCTGCACTGTCAGAGGGTCAGTACTGAGGGTGCGCCGCACTGTCGGAGGGTCAGTACTGAGGGAGTGACGCACTGGCAGAAGGTCAGTACTGAGGGAGAGCCACACTTTCGGAGGGTCAGTAGTGACAGAGTGCCGCACTGTCAGAGGGTCAGTGCTGAGAGAGTGCCGCATTGTCAGAGGGTCAGTGCTGAGGGAGGGCCGCACTGTTGGAGGGTCAGTGCTGAGGAAGTGCCGCAATGTCCGAGGGTCAGTGCTGAAGGAGTGCTGCACTGTCAGAGGGTCAGTGATGAGGGAGCGCTGCAGCGTCAGAGGGTCAGTACTGAGGGGGTGCTGCACTGTCCGAGGGTCAATGCTGAGGGAGCGCCGCACTGTCAGAGGGTCAGTACTGAGGGAGTGCCGCACTGTCAGAGGGTCAGGGCTGAGGGAGCGCTGCACTGTCAGAGGGTCAGTACTGAGGGAGTGTGCACTGTCAGAGGGTCAGTACTGAGGGAGTGCTGCACTGTCAGAGGGTCAGTACTGAGGGAGTGTGCACTGTCAGAGGGTCAGTACTGAGGGAGCGCCGCACTGTCAGAGGGTCAGTACTGAGGGAGTGCTGCACTATCGGAGGGTCAGTACTGAGGGAGTGCTGCACTGTCGGAGGGTCAGTAGTGACAGAGTGCCGCACTCTCAGAGGGTCAGTGCTGAGAGAGTGCCGCATTGTCAGAGGGTCAGTACTGAGGGTGTGTGCACTGTCAGAGGGTCAGTGCTGAGGGAGCGCTGCACTGTCAGAGGTTCAGTACTGAGGGAGTGTGCACTGTCAGAGGGTCAGTACTGAGGGAGCGCCGCACTGTCAGTGGGTCAGTACTGAGGGAGTGCTGCACTGTCGGAGGGTCAGTACTGAGAGAGCGCCGCACTATCGGAGGGTCAGTACTGAGGGAGTGCTGCACTGTCAGAGGGTCAGTACTGAGGGTGCGCCGCACTGTCGGAGGGTCAGTACTGAGGGAGTGACGCACTGGCAGAAGGTCAGTACTGAGGGAGAGCCACACTTTCGGAGGGTCAGTAGTGACAGAGTGCCGCACTGTCAGAGGGTCAGTGCTGAGAGAGTGCCGCATTGTCAGAGGGTCAGTGCTGAGGGAGGGCCGCACTGTTGGAGGGTCAGTGCTGAGGAAGTGCCGCAATGTCCGAGGGTCAGTGCTGAAGGAGTGCTGCACTGTCAGAGGGTCAGTGATGAGGGAGCGCTGCAGCGTCAGAGGGTCAGTACTGAGGGGGTGCTGCACTGTCCGAGGGTCAATGCTGAGGGAGCGCCGCACTGTCAGAGGGTCAATACTGAGGGAGCGCCGCACTGTGAGAGGGTCAGTACTGAGGGAGCGATGCACTGTCAGAGGGTCAGTGCTGAGGGAGCGCCGCACTGTCAGAGGGTCAGTGCTGAGGGAGTGCTGCACTAGCGGATTGTCAGTACTGAGGGAGTGAGGCGCTGTCAGGGGGTCAGCACTGAGGGAGTGCTGCACTGTCAGAGAGTCAGTACTGAGGGAGTGCTGCACTGTCAGAGGGTCAGTACTGAGGGAGCGCCGCACTGTCAGAGGGTCAGGGCTGAGGGAGTGCTGCACTATCGGAGGGTCAGTACTGAGGGAGTGCCGCACTGTCAGGGGTTCAGCACTGAGGGAGTGCTGCACTGTCAGAGAGTCAGTACTGAGGGAGTGCTGCACTGTCAGAGGGTCAGTACTGAGGGAGTGCCGTACTGTCAGGGGGTCAGTACTGAGGGAGTGCTGCACTGTCAGAGGGACAGCACTGAGGGAGTTCTCCATTCTCAGAGGTTCAGTACTGAGGGAGTGCTGAACTTTCGGAGGGTCAGTACTGAGAAAGTGCTGCACTGTCAGAGGGTCAGTACTGAGAGAGTGCCGCACTGTTAGAGGGTGAGTACTGAGAGCGTGCTGCACTGTCGGAGGGTCAGTACTGAGGGAGTGCTGCACTGTCAGAGGGTCAGTACTGAGGGAGTGTGCACTGTCAGAGGGTCAGTACTGAGGGAGTGTGCACTGTCAGAGGGTCAGTACTGAGGGAGCGCCGGACGGTCAGAGGGTCAGTACTGAGGGAGTGCTGCACTGTCGGAGGGTCAGTACTGAGAGAGTGCCGCAATGTCAGAGGGTCAGTACTGAGGGAGTGCTGCACTGTCAGAGGGTCAGTACTGAGGGAAGGCTACACTGCCAGAGGGTCAGTACTGAGGGAGTGCTGCACTGTCAGAGGGTCAGTGATGAGGGAGCGCTGCAGCGTCAGAGGGTCAGTACTGAGGGGGTGCTGCACTGTCAGAGGGTCAGTACTGAGGGAGTGCTGCACTGTCTGAGGGTCAGTACTGAGGCAGTGCTGCACTATCGGAGGGTCAGTACTGAGGGAGTGCCGCACCATCAGAGGGTGAGTACTGAGGGAGTGCTGCACTGTCAAAGGGTAAGTACTGAGGGTGTGCCGCATTGTCAGGGGGTCAGCACTGAGGGAGTGCTGCACTGTCAGAGGGACAGCTCTGAGGGAGTGCTCCAATCTCAGAGGTTCAGTACTGAAGGAGTGCTGCACTTTCGGAGGGTCAGTACTGAGAGAGTGCTGCACTGTCATAGGGTCAGTACAGAGAGAGTGCCGCACTGTCAGAGGGTCAGTACTGAGGGAGTGCCGCTCTGTCAGAGGGTCAGTACTGAGGGAGTGCGGCACTGCATTGTCAGATGGTCAGTACTGAGGGAGTGGTGCACTGTGGGAAGATCAGTACTGAGGGAGTGCGGCACAGTCAGAGGATCAGTACTGAGAGAGTGCCGCACTGTCAGAGGGTCAGTACTGAGAGAGTGCCGCACTGTCGGAGGGTCAGTACTGAGGGAGTGCTGCACTGTCGGAGGGTCAGTATTGAGGGAGTGCTGCACTGTCAGAGGGTCAGTCCTGCGGGAGTGCAGCACTGTCAGAGGGTCAGTACTGAGTGAGTGCTGCACTGTCAGAGGGTCAGTACTGAGGGAGTGCTGCACTGTCAGAGGGTCAGTACTGAGGGAGTGTGTACTGTCGGAGGGTCAGTCCTGAGGGAGTGCTGCACTGTCGGAGGGTCAGTACTGAGGGGGTGCGGCACTGCACTGTCAGACGGTCAGTACTGAGGGAGTGCTGCACTGTCAGAGGGTCAGTACTGAGGGAGCGCTGCACTGTCAGAGGGTCAATACTGAGGGAGCGCCGCACTGTCAGAGGGTCAGGGCTGAGGGAGTGGTGCACTGTCAGAGGGTCAGTACTGAGGGAGCGCCACACTGTGAGAGGGTCAGTACTGAGGGAGCGATGCACTGTCAGAGGGTCAGTGCTGAGGGAGCGCCGCACTGTCAGAGGGTCAGTACTGAGGGAGCGCCGCACTGTCAGAGGGTCAGTGCTGAGGGAGTGCTGCACTAGCGGATTGTCAGTACTGAGGGAGTGAGGCGCTGTCAGGGGGTCAGCACTGAGGGAGTGCTGCACTGTCAGAGAGTCAGTACTGAGGGAGTGCTGCACTGTCAGAGGGTCAGTACTGAGGGAGCGCCGCACTGTCAGAGGGTCAGGGCTGAGGGAGTGCTGCACTATCGGAGGGTCAGTACTGAGGGAGTGCCGCACTGTCAGGGGTTCAGCACTGAGGGAGTGCTGCACTGTCAGAGAGTCAGTACTGAGGGAGTGCTGCACTGTCAGAGGGTCAGTACTGAGGGAGTGCCGTACTGTCAGGGGGGCAGTACTGAGGGAGTGCTGCACTGTCAGAGGGACAGCACTGAGGGAGTTCTCCATTCTCAGAGGTTCAGTACTGAGGGAGTGCTGAACTTTCGGAGGGTCAGTACTGAGAAAGTGCTGCACTGTCAGAGGGTCAGTACTGAGAGAGTGCCGCACTGTTAGAGGGTGAGTACTGAGAGCGTGCTGCACTGTCGGAGGGTCAGTACTGAGGGAGTGCTGCACTGTCAGAGGGTCAGTACTGAGGGAGTGTGCACTGTCAGAGGGTCAGTACTGAGGGAGTGTGCACTGTCAGAGGGTCAGTACTGAGGGAGCGCCGGACGGTCAGAGGGTCAGTATTGAGGGAGCGCTGCACCGTCAGAGGGTCAGTACTGAGAGAGTGCCGCAATGTCGGAGGGTCAGTACTGAGGGAGTGCTGCACTGTCAGAGGGTCAGTACTGAGGGAAGGCTACACTGCCAGAGGGTCAGTACTGAGGGAGTGCTGCACTGTCAGAGGGTCAGTGATGAGGGAGCGCTGCAGCGTCAGAGGGTCAGTACTGAGGGGGTGCTGCACTGTCAGAGGGTCAGTACTGAGGGAGTGCTGCACTGTCTGAGGGTCAGTACTGAGGCAGTGCTGCACTATCGGAGGGTCAGTACTGAGGGAGTGCCGCACCGTCAGAGGGTGAGTACTGAGGGAGTGCTGCACTGTCAAAGGGTAAGTACTGAGGGTGTGCCGCATTGTCAGGGGGTCAGCACTGAGGGAGTGCTGCACTGTCAGAGGGACAGCTCTGAGGGAGTGCTCCAATCTCAGAGGTTCAGTACTGAGGGAGTGCTGCACTTTCGGAGGGTCAGTACTGAGAGAGTGCTGCACTGTCATAGGGTCAGTACAGAGAGAGTGCCACACTGTCAGAGGGTCAGTACTGAGGGAGTGCCGCACTGTCAGAGGGTCAGTACTGAGGGAGTGCGGCACTGCATTGTCAGATGGTCAGTACTGAGGGAGTGGTGCACTGTGGGAAGATCAGTACTGAGGGAGTGCGGCACAGTCAGAGGATCAGTACTGAGAGAGTGCCGCACTGTCAGAGGGTCAGTACTGAGAGAGTGCCGCACTGTCGGAGGGTCAGTACTGAGGGAGTGCTGCACTGTCGGAGGGTCAGTATTGAGGGAGTGCTGCACTGTCAGAGGGTCAGTCCTGCGGGAGTGCAGCACTGTCAGAGGGTCAGTACTGAGTGAGTGCTGCACTGTCAGAGGGTCAGTACTGAGGGAGTGCTGCACTGTCAGAGGGTCAGTACTGAGGGAGTGTGTACTGTCGGAGGGTCAGTCCTGAGGGAGTGCTGCACTGTCGGAGGGTCAGTACTGAGGGGGTGCGGCACTGCACTGTCAGACGGTCAGTACTGAGGGAGTGCTGCACTGTCAGAGGGTCAGTACTGAGGGAGCGCTGCACTGTCAGAGGGTCAGTACTGAGGGAGTGCCGCACTGTCAGAGGGTCAGTACTGAGGGAGTGTGCACTGTCAGAGGGTCAGTACTGAGGGAGTGCTGCACTGTCAGAGGGTCAGTACTGAGGGAGTGTGCACTGTCAGAGGGTCAGTACTGAGGGAGCGCCGCACTGTCAGAGGGTCAGTACTGAGGGAGTGCTGCACTATCGGAGGGTCAGTACTGAGAGAGTGCCGCACTATCAGAGGGTCAGTACTGAGGGAGTGACGCACTGGCAGAATGTCAGTACTGAGGGAGTGCCACACTGTCGGAGGGTCAGTAGTGACAGAGTGCCGCACTCTCAGAGGGTGAGTGCTGAGAGAGTGCCGCATTGTCAGAGGGTCAGTGCTGAGGGAGAGCCACACTTTCGGAGGGTCAGTAGTGACAGAGTGCCGCACTGTCAGAGGGTCAGTGCTGAGGAAGTGCCGCAATGTCCGAGGGTCAGTGCTGAAGGAGTGCTGCACTGTCAGAGGGTCAGTGATGAGGGAGCGCTGCAGCGTCAGAGGGTCAGTACTGAGGGGGTGCTGCACTGTCCGAGGGTCAATGCTGAGGGAGCGCCGCACTGTCAGAGGGTCAGTACTGAGGGAGCGCCACACTGTGAGAGGGTCAGTACTGAGGGTGAGATGCACTGTCAGAGGGTCAGTGCTGAGGGAGCGCCGCACTGTCAGAGGGTCAGTGCTGAGGGAGTGCTGCACTAGCGGATTGTCAGTACTGAGGGAGAGCCGCGCTGTCAGGGGGTCAGCACTGAGGGAGTGCTGCACTGTCAGAGAGTCAGTACTGAGGGAGTGCTGCACTGTCAGAGGGTCAGTACTGAGGGAGCGCCGCACTGTCAGAGGGTCAGGGCTGAGGGAGTGCTGCACTATCGGAGGGTCAGTACTGAGGGAGTGCTGCACTGTCAGAGGGTCAGTACTGAGGGAGTGCCGTACTGTCAGGGGGTCAGTACTGAGGGAGTGCTGCACTGTCAGAGGGACAGCACTGAGGGAGTTCTCCATTCTCAGAGGTTCAGTACTGAGGGAGTGCTGAACTTTCGGAGGGTCAGTACTGAGAAAGTGCTGCACTGTCAGAGGGTCAGTACTGAGAGAGTGCCGCACTGTTAGAGGGTGAGTACTGAGAGCGTGCTGCACTGTCGGAGGGTCAGTACTGAGGGAGTGCTGCACTGTCAGAGGGTCAGTACTGAGGGAGTGTGCACTGTCAGAGGGTCAGTACTGAGGGAGTGTGCACTGTCAGAGGGTCAGTACTGAGGGAGCGCCGGACGGTCAGAGGGTCAGTACTGAGGGAGTGCTGCACTGTCGGAGGGTCAGTACTGAGAGAGTGCCGCAATGTCAGAGGGTCAGTACTGAGGGAGTGCTGCACTGTCAGACGGTCAGTACTGAGGGAAGGCTACACTGCCAGAGGGTCAGTACTGAGGGAGTGCTGCACTGTCAGAGGGTCAGTGATGAGGGAGCGCTGCAGCGTCAGAGGGTCAGTACTGAGGGGGTGCTGCACTGTCAGAGGGTCAGTACTGAGGGAGTGCTGCACTGTCTGAGGGTCAGTACTGAGGGAGTGCTGCACTATCGGAGGGTCAGTACTGAGGGAGTGCTGCACCGTCAGAGGGTGAGTACTGAGGGAGTGCTGCACTGTCAAAGGGTCAGTACTGAGGGTGTGCCGCACTGTCAGGGGGTCAGCACTGAGGGAGTGCTGCACTGTCAGAGGGACAGCTCTGAGGGAGTGCTCCATTCTCAGAGGTTCAGTACTGAGGGAGTGCTGCACTTTCGGAGGGTCAGTACTGAGAGAGTGCTGCACTGTCAGAGGGTCAGTACAGAGAGAGTGCCGCACTGTCAGAGGGTCAGTACTGAGGGAGTGCCGCACTGTCAGAGGGTCAGTACTGAGGGAGTGCGGCACTGCACTGTCAGAGGGTCAGTACTGAGGGAGTGCTGCACTGTCGGAGGGTCAGTATTGAGGGAGTGCTGCACTGTCAGAGGGTCAGTCCTGAGGGAGTGCTGCACTGTCGGAGGGTCAGTACTGAGGGAGTGCAGCACTGTCAGAGGGTCAGTACTGAGAGAGTGCCGCACTGTCGGAGGGTCAGTACTGAGGGAGTGCTGCACTGTCAGAGGGTCAGTACTGTGGGAGTGTGCACTGTCAGAGGGTCAGTACTGAGGGAGCGCCGCACTGTCAGAGGGTCAGTACTGAGGGAGTGCTGCACTATCGGAGGGTCAGTACTGAGGGAGTGCTGCACTGTCGGAGGGTCAGTAGTGACAGAGTGCCGCACTCTCAGAGGGTCAGTGCTGAGAGAGTGCCGCATTGTCAGAGGGTCAGTACTGAGGGTGTGTGCACTGTCAGAGGGTCAGTGCTGAGGGAGCGCTGCACTGTCAGAGGTTCAGTACTGAGGGAGTGTGCACTGTCAGAGGGTCAGTACTGAGGGAGCGCCGCACTGTCAGTGGGTCAGTACTGAGGGAGTGCTGCACTGTCGGAGGGTCAGTACTGAGAGAGCGCCGCACTATCGGAGGGTCAGTACTGAGGGAGTGCTGCACTGTCAGAGGGTCAGTACTGAGGGTGCGCCGCACTGTCGGAGGGTCAGTACTGAGGGAGTGACGCACTGGCAGAAGGTCAGTACTGAGGGAGTGCCGCACTGTCAGAGGGTCAGTGCTGAGAGAGTGCCGCATTGTCAGAGGGTCAGTGCTGAGGGAGGGCCGCACTGTTGGAGGGTCAGTGCTGAGGAAGTGCCGCAATGTCCGAGGGTCAGTGCTGAAGGAGTGCTGCACTGTCAGAGGGTCAGTGATGAGGGAGCGCTGCAGCGTCAGAGGGTCAGTACTGAGGGGGTGCTGCACTGTCCGAGGGTCAATGCTGAGGGAGCGCCGCACTGTCAGAGGGTCAGTACTGAGGGAGTGCCGCACTGTCAGAGGGTCAGGGCTGAGGGAGCGCTGCACTGTCAGAGGGTCAGTACTGAGGGAGTGTGCACTGTCAGAGGGTCAGTACTGAGGGAGTGCTGCACTGTCAGAGGGTCAGTACTGAGGGAGTGTGCACTGTCAGAGGGTCAGTACTGAGGGAGCGCCGCACTGTCAGAGGGTCAGTACTGAGGGAGTGCTGCACTATCGGAGGGTCAGTACTGAGGGAGTGCTGCACTGTCGGAGGGTCAGTAGTGACAGAGTGCCGCACTCTCAGAGGGTCAGTGCTGAGAGAGTGCCGCATTGTCAGAGGGTCAGTACTGAGGGTGTGTGCACTGTCAGAGGGTCAGTGCTGAGGGAGCGCTGCACTGTCAGAGGTTCAGCACTGAGGGAGTGTGCACTGTCAGAGGGTCAGTACTGAGGGAGCGCCGCACTGTCAGTGGGTCAGTACTGAGGGAGTGCTGCACTGTCGGAGGGTCAGTACTGAGAGAGCGCCGCACTATCGGAGGGTCAGTACTGAGGGAGTGCTGCACTGTCAGAGGGTCAGTACTGAGGGTGCGCCGCACTGTCGGAGGGTCAGTACTGAGGGAGTGACGCACTGGCAGAAGGTCAGTACTGAGGGAGAGCCACACTTTCGGAGGGTCAGTAGTGACAGAGTGCCGCACTGTCAGAGGGTCAGTGCTGAGAGAGTGCCGCATTGTCAGAGGGTCAGTGCTGAGGGAGGGCCGCACTGTTGGAGGGTCAGTGCTGAGGAAGTGCCGCAATGTCCGAGGGTCAGTGCTGAAGGAGTGCTGCACTGTCAGAGGGTCAGTGATGAGGGAGCGCTGCAGCGTCAGAGGGTCAGTACTGAGGGGGTGCTGCACTGTCCGAGGGTCAATGCTGAGGGAGCGCCGCACTGTCAGAGGGTCAGTACTGAGGGAGTGCCGCACTGTCAGAGGGTCAGGGCTGAGGGAGCGCTGCACTGTCAGAGGGTCAGTACTGAGGGAGTGTGCACTGTCAGAGGGTCAGTACTGAGGGAGTGCTGCACTGTCAGAGGGTCAGTACTGAGGGAGTGTGCACTGTCAGAGGGTCAGTACTGAGGGAGCGCCGCACTGTCAGAGGGTCAGTACTGAGGGAGTGCTGCACTATCGGAGGGTCAGTACTGAGGGAGTGCTGCACTGTCGGAGGGTCAGTAGTGACAGAGTGCCGCACTCTCAGAGGGTCAGTGCTGAGAGAGTGCCGCATTGTCAGAGGGTCAGTACTGAGGGTGTGTGCACTGTCAGAGGGTCAGTGCTGAGGGAGCGCTGCACTGTCAGAGGTTCAGTACTGAGGGAGTGTGCACTGTCAGAGGGTCAGTACTGAGGGAGCGCCGCACTGTCAGTGGGTCAGTACTGAGGGAGTGCTGCACTGTCGGAGGGTCAGTACTGAGAGAGCGCCGCACTATCGGAGGGTCAGTACTGAGGGAGTGCTGCACTGTCAGAGGGTCAGTACTGAGGGTGCGCCGCACTGTCGGAGGGTCAGTACTGAGGGAGTGACGCACTGGCAGAAGGTCAGTACTGAGGGAGAGCCACACTTTCGGAGGGTCAGTAGTGACAGAGTGCCGCACTGTCAGAGGGTCAGTGCTGAGAGAGTGCCGCATTGTCAGAGGGTCAGTGCTGAGGGAGGGCCGCACTGTTGGAGGGTCAGTGCTGAGGAAGTGCCGCAATGTCCGAGGGTCAGTGCTGAAGGAGTGCTGCACTGTCAGAGGGTCAGTGATGAGGGAGCGCTGCAGCGTCAGAGGGTCAGTACTGAGGGGGTGCTGCACTGTCCGAGGGTCAATGCTGAGGGAGCGCCGCACTGTCAGAGGGTCAATACTGAGGGAGCGCCGCACTGTGAGAGGGTCAGTACTGAGGGAGCGATGCACTGTCAGAGGGTCAGTGCTGAGGGAGCGCCGCACTGTCAGAGGGTCAGTGCTGAGGGAGTGCTGCACTAGCGGATTGTCAGTACTGAGGGAGTGAGGCGCTGTCAGGGGGTCAGCACTGAGGGAGTGCTGCACTGTCAGAGAGTCAGTACTGAGGGAGTGCTGCACTGTCAGAGGGTCAGTACTGAGGGAGCGCCGCACTGTCAGAGGGTCAGGGCTGAGGGAGTGCTGCACTATCGGAGGGTCAGTACTGAGGGAGTGCCGCACTGTCAGGGGTTCAGCACTGAGGGAGTGCTGCACTGTCAGAGAGTCAGTACTGAGGGAGTGCTGCACTGTCAGAGGGTCAGTACTGAGGGAGTGCCGTACTGTCAGGGGGTCAGTACTGAGGGAGTGCTGCACTGTCAGAGGGACAGCACTGAGGGAGTTCTCCATTCTCAGAGGTTCAGTACTGAGGGAGTGCTGAACTTTCGGAGGGTCAGTACTGAGAAAGTGCTGCACTGTCAGAGGGTCAGTACTGAGAGAGTGCCGCACTGTTAGAGGGTGAGTACTGAGAGCGTGCTGCACTGTCGGAGGGTCAGTACTGAGGGAGTGCTGCACTGTCAGAGGGTCAGTACTGAGGGAGTGTGCACTGTCAGAGGGTCAGTACTGAGGGAGTGTGCACTGTCAGAGGGTCAGTACTGAGGGAGCGCCGGACGGTCAGAGGGTCAGTACTGAGGGAGTGCTGCACTGTCGGAGGGTCAGTACTGAGAGAGTGCCGCAATGTCAGAGGGTCAGTACTGAGGGAGTGCTGCACTGTCAGAGGGTCAGTACTGAGGGAAGGCTACACTGCCAGAGGGTCAGTACTGAGGGAGTGCTGCACTGTCAGAGGGTCAGTGATGAGGGAGCGCTGCAGCGTCAGAGGGTCAGTACTGAGGGGGTGCTGCACTGTCAGAGGGTCAGTACTGAGGGAGTGCTGCACTGTCTGAGGGTCAGTACTGAGGCAGTGCTGCACTATCGGAGGGTCAGTACTGAGGGAGTGCCGCACCATCAGAGGGTGAGTACTGAGGGAGTGCTGCACTGTCAAAGGGTAAGTACTGAGGGTGTGCCGCATTGTCAGGGGGTCAGCACTGAGGGAGTGCTGCACTGTCAGAGGGACAGCTCTGAGGGAGTGCTCCAATCTCAGAGGTTCAGTACTGAAGGAGTGCTGCACTTTCGGAGGGTCAGTACTGAGAGAGTGCTGCACTGTCATAGGGTCAGTACAGAGAGAGTGCCGCACTGTCAGAGGGTCAGTACTGAGGGAGTGCCGCTCTGTCAGAGGGTCAGTACTGAGGGAGTGCGGCACTGCATTGTCAGATGGTCAGTACTGAGGGAGTGGTGCACTGTGGGAAGATCAGTACTGAGGGAGTGCGGCACAGTCAGAGGATCAGTACTGAGAGAGTGCCGCACTGTCAGAGGGTCAGTACTGAGAGAGTGCCGCACTGTCGGAGGGTCAGTACTGAGGGAGTGCTGCACTGTCGGAGGGTCAGTATTGAGGGAGTGCTGCACTGTCAGAGGGTCAGTCCTGCGGGAGTGCAGCACTGTCAGAGGGTCAGTACTGAGTGAGTGCTGCACTGTCAGAGGGTCAGTACTGAGGGAGTGCTGCACTGTCAGAGGGTCAGTACTGAGGGAGTGTGTACTGTCGGAGGGTCAGTCCTGAGGGAGTGCTGCACTGTCGGAGGGTCAGTACTGAGGGGGTGCGGCACTGCACTGTCAGACGGTCAGTACTGAGGGAGTGCTGCACTGTCAGAGGGTCAGTACTGAGGGAGCGCTGCACTGTCAGAGGGTCAATACTGAGGGAGCGCCGCACTGTCAGAGGGTCAGGGCTGAGGGAGTGGTGCACTGTCAGAGGGTCAGTACTGAGGGAGCGCCACACTGTGAGAGGGTCAGTACTGAGGGAGCGATGCACTGTCAGAGGGTCAGTGCTGAGGGAGCGCCGCACTGTCAGAGGGTCAGTACTGAGGGAGCGCCGCACTGTCAGAGGGTCAGTGCTGAGGGAGTGCTGCACTAGCGGATTGTCAGTACTGAGGGAGTGAGGCGCTGTCAGGGGGTCAGCACTGAGGGAGTGCTGCACTGTCAGAGAGTCAGTACTGAGGGAGTGCTGCACTGTCAGAGGGTCAGTACTGAGGGAGCGCCGCACTGTCAGAGGGTCAGGGCTGAGGGAGTGCTGCACTATCGGAGGGTCAGTACTGAGGGAGTGCCGCACTGTCAGGGGTTCAGCACTGAGGGAGTGCTGCACTGTCAGAGAGTCAGTACTGAGGGAGTGCTGCACTGTCAGAGGGTCAGTACTGAGGGAGTGCCGTACTGTCAGGGGGTCAGTACTGAGGGAGTGCTGCACTGTCAGAGGGACAGCACTGAGGGAGTTCTCCATTCTCAGAGGTTCAGTACTGAGGGAGTGCTGAACTTTCGGAGGGTCAGTACTGAGAAAGTGCTGCACTGTCAGAGGGTCAGTACTGAGAGAGTGCCGCACTGTTAGAGGGTGAGTACTGAGAGCGTGCTGCACTGTCGGAGGGTCAGTACTGAGGGAGTGCTGCACTGTCAGAGGGTCAGTACTGAGGGAGTGTGCACTGTCAGAGGGTCAGTACTGAGGGAGTGTGCACTGTCAGAGGGTCAGTACTGAGGGAGCGCCGGACGGTCAGAGGGTCAGTATTGAGGGAGCGCTGCACTGTCAGAGGGTCAGTACTGAGAGAGTGCCGCAATGTCGGAGGGTCAGTACTGAGGGAGTGCTGCACTGTCAGAGGGTCAGTACTGAGGGAAGGCTACACTGCCAGAGGGTCAGTACTGAGGGAGTGCTGCACTGTCAGAGGGTCAGTGATGAGGGAGCGCTGCAGCGTCAGAGGGTCAGTACTGAGGGGGTGCTGCACTGTCAGAGGGTCAGTACTGAGGGAGTGCTGCACTGTCTGAGGGTCAGTACTGAGGCAGTGCTGCACTATCGGAGGGTCAGTACTGAGGGAGTGCCGCACCGTCAGAGGGTGAGTACTGAGGGAGTGCTGCACTGTCAAAGGGTAAGTACTGAGGGTGTGCCGCATTGTCAGGGGGTCAGCACTGAGGGAGTGCTGCACTGTCAGAGGGACAGCTCTGAGGGAGTGCTCCAATCTCAGAGGTTCAGTACTGAGGGAGTGCTGCACTTTCGGAGGGTCAGTACTGAGAGAGTGCTGCACTGTCATAGGGTCAGTACAGAGAGAGTGCCACACTGTCAGAGGGTCAGTACTGAGGGAGTGCCGCACTGTCAGAGGGTCAGTACTGAGGGAGTGCGGCACTGCATTGTCAGATGGTCAGTACTGAGGGAGTGGTGCACTGTGGGAAGATCAGTACTGAGGGAGTGCGGCACAGTCAGAGGATCAGTACTGAGAGAGTGCCGCACTGTCAGAGGGTCAGTACTGAGAGAGTGCCGCACTGTCGGAGGGTCAGTACTGAGGGAGTGCTGCACTGTCGGAGGGTCAGTATTGAGGGAGTGCTGCACTGTCAGAGGGTCAGTCCTGCGGGAGTGCAGCACTGTCAGAGGGTCAGTACTGAGTGAGTGCTGCACTGTCAGAGGGTCAGTACTGAGGGAGTGCTGCACTGTCAGAGGGTCAGTACTGAGGGAGTGTGTACTGTCGGAGGGTCAGTCCTGAGGGAGTGCTGCACTGTCGGAGGGTCAGTACTGAGGGGGTGCGGCACTGCACTGTCAGACGGTCAGTACTGAGGGAGTGCTGCACTGTCAGAGGGTCAGTACTGAGGGAGCGCTGCACTGTCAGAGGGTCAGTACTGAGGGAGTGCCGCACTGTCAGAGGGTCAGTACTGAGGGAGTGTGCACTGTCAGAGGGTCAGTACTGAGGGAGTGCTGCACTGTCAGAGGGTCAGTACTGAGGGAGTGTGCACTGTCAGAGGGTCAGTACTGAGGGAGCGCCGCACTGTCAGAGGGTCAGTACTGAGGGAGTGCTGCACTATCGGAGGGTCAGTACTGAGAGAGTGCCGCACTATCAGAGGGTCAGTACTGAGGGAGTGACGCACTGGCAGAATGTCAGTACTGAGGGAGTGCCACACTGTCGGAGGGTCAGTAGTGACAGAGTGCCGCACTCTCAGAGGGTGAGTGCTGAGAGAGTGCCGCATTGTCAGAGGGTCAGTGCTGAGGGAGAGCCACACTTTCGGAGGGTCAGTAGTGACAGAGTGCCGCACTGTCAGAGGGTCAGTGCTGAGGAAGTGCCGCAATGTCCGAGGGTCAGTGCTGAAGGAGTGCTGCACTGTCAGAGGGTCAGTGATGAGGGAGCGCTGCAGCGTCAGAGGGTCAGTACTGAGGGGGTGCTGCACTGTCCGAGGGTCAATGCTGAGGGAGCGCCGCACTGTCAGAGGGTCAGTACTGAGGGAGCGCCACACTGTGAGAGGGTCAGTACTGAGGGTGAGATGCACTGTCAGAGGGTCAGTGCTGAGGGAGCGCCGCACTGTCAGAGGGTCAGTGCTGAGGGAGTGCTGCACTAGCGGATTGTCAGTACTGAGGGAGAGCCGCGCTGTCAGGGGGTCAGCACTGAGGGAGTGCTGCACTGTCAGAGAGTCAGTACTGAGGGAGTGCTGCACTGTCAGAGGGTCAGTACTGAGGGAGCGCCGCACTGTCAGAGGGTCAGGGCTGAGGGAGTGCTGCACTATCGGAGGGTCAGTACTGAGGGAGTGCCGCACTGTCAGGGGTTCAGCACTGAGGGAGTGCTGCACTGTCAGAGAGTCAGTACTGAGGGAGTGCTGCACTGTCAGAGGGTCAGTACTGAGGGAGTGCCGTACTGTCAGGGGGTCAGTACTGAGGGAGTGCTGCACTGTCAGAGGGACAGCACTGAGGGAGTTCTCCATTCTCAGAGGTTCAGTACTGAGGGAGTGCTGAACTTTCGGAGGGTCAGTACTGAGAAAGTGCTGCACTGTCAGAGGGTCAGTACTGAGAGAGTGCCGCACTGTTAGAGGGTGAGTACTGAGAGCGTGCTGCACTGTCGGAGGGTCAGTACTGAGGGAGTGCTGCACTGTCAGAGGGTCAGTACTGAGGGAGTGTGCACTGTCAGAGGGTCAGTACTGAGGGAGTGTGCACTGTCAGAGGGTCAGTACTGAGGGAGCGCCGGACGGTCAGAGGGTCAGTACTGAGGGAGTGCTGCACTGTCGGAGGGTCAGTACTGAGAGAGTGCCGCAATGTCAGAGGGTCAGTACTGAGGGAGTGCTGCACTGTCAGAGGGTCAGTACTGAGGGAAGGCTACACTGCCAGAGGGTCAGTACTGAGGGAGTGCTGCACTGTCAGAGGGTCAGTGATGAGGGAGCGCTGCAGCGTCAGAGGGTCAGTACTGAGGGGGTGCTGCACTGTCAGAGGGTCAGTACTGAGGGAGTGCTGCACTGTCTGAGGGTCAGTACTGAGGGAGTGCTGCACTATCGGAGGGTCAGTACTGAGGGAGTGCTGCACCGTCAGAGGGTGAGTACTGAGGGAGTGCTGCACTGTCAAAGGGTCAGTACTGAGGGTGTGCCGCACTGTCAGGGGGTCAGCACTGAGGGAGTGCTGCACTGTCAGAGGGACAGCTCTGAGGGAGTGCTCCATTCTCAGAGGTTCAGTACTGAGGGAGTGCTGCACTTTCGGAGGGTCAGTACTGAGAGAGTGCTGCACTGTCAGAGGGTCAGTACAGAGAGAGTGCCGCACTGTCAGAGGGTCAGTACTGAGGGAGTGCCGCACTGTCAGAGGGTCAGTACTGAGGGAGTGCGGCACTGCACTGTCAGAGGGTCAGTACTGAGGGAGTGCTGCACTGTCGGAGGGTCAGTATTGAGGGAGTGCTGCACTGTCAGAGGGTCAGTCCTGAGGGAGTGCTGCACTGTCGGAGGGTCAGTACTGAGGGAGTGCAGCACTGTCAGAGGGTCAGTACTGAGAGAGTGCCGCACTGTCGGAGGGTCAGTACTGAGGGAGTGCTGCACTGTCGGAGTGTCAGTACTGAGGGAGTGCCGCACTGTCAGAGGGTCAGTACTGAGGGAGCGCTGCACTGTCAGAGGGTCAGTACTGAGGGAGCGCTGCAATGTCAGAGGGTCAGTACTGAGGGAGTGCTGCAATGTCAGAGGGTCAGTACTGAGGGAGCGCCACACTGTGAGAGGGTCAGTACTGAGGGTGAGATGCACTGTCAGAGGGTCAGTACTGAGGGAGCGCTGCAGCGTCAGAGGGTTAGTACTGAGGGAATGCTGCACTGTCAGAGTGTCAGTACTGAGGGAGTGCTGCACTGTCGGAGGGTCAGCACTGAGGGGGTGCTGCACTGTCACAGGGTCAGTACTGAGGGAGTGCTGCACTGTCGGAGGGTCAGCACTGAGGGGGTGATGCACTGTCAGAGGGACAGCACTGAGGGAGTGCTGCACTTTCGGAGGGTCAGTAATGAGAGAGTGCTGCTCTGTCAGAGGGTCAGTACAGAGAGAGTGCCGCACAGTCAGAGGGTCAGTACTGAGGGAGTGCCGCACTGTCAGAGGGTCAGTACTGAGGGAGTGCTGCAATATCGGAGGGTCAGTACTGAGGGAGTGCCGCACCGTCAGAGGGTGAGTACTGAGGGAGTGCTGCACTGTCAAAGGGTCAGTACTGAGGGTGTGCCGCCCTGTCAGGGGGTCAGCACTGAGGGAGTGCTGCACTGTCAGAGGGACAGCTCTGAGGGAGTGCTCCATTCTCAGAGGTTCAGTACTGAGGGAGTGCTGCACTTTCGGAGGGTCAGTACTGAGAGAGTGCTGCACTGTCAGAGGGTCAGTACAGAGAGAGTGCCGCACTGTCAGAGGGTCAGTACTGAGGGAGTGCCGCACTGTCAGAGGGTCAGTACTGAGGGAGTGCGGCACTGCATTGTCAGACGGTCAGTACTGAGGGAGTGCTGCACTGTGGGAAGGTCAGTACTGAGGGAGTGCGGCACTGTCAGAGGATCAGTACTGAGAGAGTGCCGCACTGTCAGAGGGTCAGTACTGAGAGAGTGCCGCACTGTCGGAGGGTCAGTACTGAGGGAGTGCTGCACTGTCGGAGGGTCAGTACTGAGGGAGTGCTGCACTGTAGGAGGGTCAGTACTGAGGGAGTGTGTACTGTCGGAGGGTCAGTCCTGAGGGAGTGCTGCACTGTCGGAGGTTCAGTAGTGACAGAGTGCCGCACTGTCAGAGGGTCAGTACTGAGGGAGCGCCGCTCTGTCAGAGGGTCAGTACTGAGGGAGTGCTGCACTGTTGGAGGGTCAGTAGTGACAGAGTGCTGCACTGTCAGAGGGTCAGTACTGAGGGAGCGCTGCACTGTCAGAGGGTCAGTACTGAGGGAGTGCTGCACTGTCAGAGGGTCAGTACTGAGGGAGTGTGCACTGTCAGAGGGTCAGTACTGTGGGAGTGCTGCACTGTCAGAGGGTCAGTACTGAGGGAGTGTGCACTGTCAGAGGGTCAGTACTGAGGGAGCGCCGCACTGTCAGAGGGTCAGTACTGAGGGAGTGCTGCACTGTCAGAGGGTCAGTACTGAGGGAGTGCTGCACTGTCGGAGGGTCAGTAGTGACAGAGTGCCGCACTGTCAGAGGGTCAGTGCTGAGAGAGTGCCGCACTGTAAAAGAGTCAGTACTGAAGGAGTGCCGCACTGTCAGAGGGTCAGTGCTGAGGGAGCGCTGCACTGTCAGAGGTTCAGTACTGAGGGAGTGTGCACTGTCAGAGGGTCAGTACTGAGGGAGCGCCGCACTGTCAGTGGGTCAGTACTGAGGGAGTGCTGCACTGTCGGAGGGTCAGTACTGAGAGAGCGCCGCACTATCGGAGTGTCAGTTACTGAGGGAGTGCTGCACTGTCAGAGGGTCAGTACTGAGGGTGCGCCGCACTGTCGGAGGGTCAGTACTGAGGGAGTGACGCACTGGCAGAAGGTCAGTACTGAGGGAGTGCCGCACTGTCAGAGGGTCAGTGCTGAGAGAGTGCCGCATTGTCAGAGGGTCAGTGCTGAGGGAGGGCCGCACTGTTGGAGGGTCAGTGCTGAGGAAGTGCCGCAATGTCCGAGGGTCAGTGCTGAAGGAGTGCTGCACTGTCAGAGGGTCAGTGATGAGGGAGCGCTGCAGCGTCAGAGGGTCAGTACTGAGGGGGTGCTGCACTGTCCGAGGGTCAATGCTGAGGGAGCGCCGCACTGTCAGAGGGTCAGTACTGAGGGAGTGCCGCACTGTCAGAGGGTCAGGGCTGAGGGAGCGCTGCACTGTCAGAGGGTCAGTACTGAGGGAGTGTGCACTGTCAGAGGGTCAGTACTGAGGGAGTGCTGCACTGTCAGAGGGTCAGTACTGAGGGAGTGTGCACTGTCAGAGGGTCAGTACTGAGGGAGCGCCGCACTGTCAGAGGGTCAGTACTGAGGGAGTGCTGCACTATCGGAGGGTCAGTACTGAGGGAGTGCTGCACTGTCGGAGGGTCAGTAGTGACAGAGTGCCGCACTCTCAGAGGGTCAGTGCTGAGAGAGTGCCGCATTGTCAGAGGGTCAGTACTGAGGGTGTGTGCACTGTCAGAGGGTCAGTGCTGAGGGAGCGCTGCACTGTCAGAGGTTCAGTACTGAGGGAGTGTGCACTGTCAGAGGGTCAGTACTGAGGGAGCGCCGCACTGTCAGTGGGTCAGTACTGAGGGAGTGCTGCACTGTCGGAGGGTCAGTACTGAGAGAGCGCCGCACTATCGGAGGGTCAGTACTGAGGGAGTGCTGCACTGTCAGAGGGTCAGTACTGAGGGTGCGCCGCACTGTCGGAGGGTCAGTACTGAGGGAGTGACGCACTGGCAGAAGGTCAGTACTGAGGGAGAGCCACACTTTCGGAGGGTCAGTAGTGACAGAGTGCCGCACTGTCAGAGGGTCAGTGCTGAGAGAGTGCCGCATTGTCAGAGGGTCAGTGCTGAGGGAGGGCCGCACTGTTGGAGGGTCAGTGCTGAGGAAGTGCCGCAATGTCCGAGGGTCAGTGCTGAAGGAGTGCTGCACTGTCAGAGGGTCAGTGATGAGGGAGCGCTGCAGCGTCAGAGGGTCAGTACTGAGGGGGTGTTGCACTGTCCGAGGGTCAATGCTGAGGGAGCGCCGCACTGTCAGAGGGTCAGTACTGAGGGAGTGCCGCACTGTCAGAGGGTCAGGGCTGAGGGAGCGCTGCACTGTCAGAGGGTCAGTACTGAGGGAGTGTGCACTGTCAGAGGGTCAGTACTGAGGGAGTGCTGCACTGTCAGAGGGTCAGTACTGTGGGAGTGTGCACTGGCAGAAGGTCAGTACTGAGGGAGAGCCACACTTTCGGAGGGTCAGTAGTGACAGAGTGCCGCACTGTCAGAGGGTCAGTGCTGAGAGAGTGCCGCATTGTCAGAGGGTCAGTGCTGAGGGAGGGCCGCACTGTTGGAGGGTCAGTGCTGAGGAAGTGCCGCACTGTCAGAGGGTCAGTGCTGAGGGAGTGCTGCACTAGCGGATTGTCAGTACTGAGGGAGTGAGGCGCTGTCAGGGGGTCAGCACTGAGGGAGTGCTGCACTGTCAGAGAGTCAGTACTGAGGGAGTGCTGCACTGTCAGAGGGTCAGTA